>NC_133788.1:24011576-24020897 GCF_003597395.2 Chelonoidis abingdonii
CCAGCCAGTAACACAGAGGTTTATTAGATGACAGGAACAGGGTCTAAAACAGAGCTTGTAGGTACAGAGAACCCCGTCTGCACTTCACTCCTCGTCCCCAGCGAGCTCCAGACTGAAAAACCCCCTCCAGCCCCTCTTTTCTGGCCTTTGTCTCTTCCCCAGGCCAAGAGGTCACCTGATCTCCTTGTTCTCCCACAGCTTTAGCATCCCCTTGCAGGGAGGAAGGGCCCAGGCCATTAGTTGCCAGGAGACAGAGTGTCGGCCAGAAACTGAGGCACCCACACAGTATTCAGAGGAAACATTAAGAACAGCCCTACTTTGTCACAGGGGTGGTAATTCTAACTCTGTGTGTGGCAGTTGGGCCCCTCCTAGGCAGCCATGTTCTTTCTTAGGAAGCGCTGGCTGCTGCCTGGGTTCCCAGCCTCCCCCACCCCTTGGCTGAGCCCTTGTGCCACTGCTGTGCACTGGGAGCGGTCAGGTTTCCTGAACCGCCAAAAACATCCCACCTGAACCATAACAGGCTCTTCCTCTGGATGCTGCTATTGTTTTGCTCGACATTACAGAAGCAGCTTAACTGGGCAGCCAATTATGACATGTCTTCCCAAAATAGCCTCACTCCTGTCCCCTCCAAGCACACACAGTGGCCACCCCCTTAAGATGCAGCCGCTCCTTTGTGGTGGCTGCGTGAGTAACTTTCTAAATATAGCCACATCCCATTCACGCTTTCCATTGAGGAACAATGAGGCCGGTGCACACGCGCTGACACGCACCTGCTGGGGAGCGGGTGCCTGCTGGCTGCGGAAGGCGTACACCCATCCCCGGCGGCTCCACCGCGGCGGCTGCCCCAGCTCCCTACCAGGCACGGGGCACGTTTACGCTGAGGAAGATGCTGCCGACAAACCTTGGAACTAGGAAACTCTGGAGCAAAGTCTAGTAACAGGCATTGTTCTCGGTCCCTTGGAAAATCCGCCTGTATCCCCATGGAGCAGACAAAGCCCGAGTGGGCAGGGGCGCCTGGACAAGAGCAGGAATGGCGTCGGCGCCCCAGCCAGGGCAAGGGAGCTGGTGGAGGGACTGTCGTACTGGGGAGTGGTGTGCCAGGGACTCCTCCCCCAGCGGGTACACTATTCATCGCTTCCCAGGGCTGCCCTCGCTCCGTTAGCCCCTCAGTCTGCCCTGTGATGGGTACCGCCCCCCCAGGCCCTACACGGCCTGCACCATGGCTCTGCCCATGGCTGGCTCCCTTTCCGAACAGGAGGCACTGGCATGGTCTCCAAGGGGTTCCAGCTGGTGCTGATATGGAGGGAATTTGGGGCTCCAGTGTGTTCAGAATTGCCTGATTTCTGTGCTGTCACCAGCTGGGGCAGCTGACAGATCCAGCCCCCCTTACCAGCTCCTTGCACTCCCTGGGCATGTGGGCTGAGGGCCTTGAGGAGTTGGCTGCAGACCAGCCTGGAGTATCCCATTGGGGCAGAATGCAGGGCAGACGCCGTGGCTCCAGGCCATGGGTTGGCGGAGGATGTGGAGTGCTGCCTGGTCCTCAGCTATCCTCCTTCCTAGACAGCTCCTCTGCCATGTAAATGAGCCACTGCTCCCTCTGCCAGAGAGGCATGGAGCACTCACTTCCTCTTGCCCCAGTAGCTCAGGGTTGTAGCCAGGCTGTCCTCACCCACTGGGAACCAGGGCCCCAAAGTCCACCTCATGCCACATCAGCTATTACTCCAGTGCTAGTAATACTCTGTGGTCCTTCATGACTTCCCAGGGCTTCACACACAGCCTGGCCTCCCAGCTTGTGGGGAAGGGCCATTGTCCCCATTCTAGTGATGGGGAAACTGAGGCCTGGGGAGATGCAGTGGTTTCCCAGAGTTACACATCACAGGAATAGAAGCCTGGGATCCCAACTCCCAGCCCAGTTTCTCTTCCTCTTTACCATGGTGCAGGCTCCTGTGTCCTCAGTATCAGTGGAAGAGTTAATGTGGCTCCTGCCTCTCAGTTCTGCACACAGGCTCTCTTCCGTCTTTGGCACAAGGCCAGTGAGAGGCTGTATGAATCACAGGCCACTCCCCCCCCCACCCCCATGTCCCCTTGGACAGAGGCTTCTGCAGCCTTTTACTCTCACAAACAAAAATAAATCTCACTGCTGGCCTCTGAACTCTGCAAAGGCGAATTTCCCTCTGGCTCCCTGAGCGTCCTGGAGCTGCGAGGGGACTTGGCACACTCCCCACAACCTCGCTCTTTCACTCCCTGCGCATCCTGTGTCCTTCTCTCACCGGGCAGCCCAGGGAGCGGAATGGGACGTGACGACCAGCACAGGCCCTGCTCGCAGCTGCCAGGAGTCTGATGGGTACAGTCTGTGAGAGCTAGGACAGCAAATGCCGCATGCAAGGGGGCATGCAGATGGGATCACCTGCACACTGGGCATGTACACAGGATCCCAAGCAGTGTCTCAGGCCTGGCATCACCCATGTGCATACGCACACATGGTCTCATATGGGGAGTGATCTGTGTGTTCAGACATCCTCCCACAGTAACCCTGAAACCCGCTATCAAGTGGGGCCTGACCTGTCACCTGCACTTAACCCCTCTGCTTCCAGCTGAGGGGGAGCCGGGGCTGCCCTTGCCAAAGGGGGCATGCAAAATGTCATGGTGCCAGCCACCGCCTGGGAGCCTCTCTCCCTGCAGTCCCCAGGCACTAGTCTCAATTCTGAACGGGGCTGTCTCACTGCCCTTCTCCCACACCAACATCCAGAGGAGCTAGCAGCAGCTGCCATACCGCGTAGCACATCAAAGCCCTTCCTAGGCCCCTCATCCACCTGCGCTCCCCGCAAGGGCCCTGCCCACTGGAGCACCAGCTACATCTTAGTGGGCGCTGAATGAACTGGGAACCACCCAGCCTCTCTGTGTGGGTACAGAGGTATGGTTTAAAAGTGCTTATACCAGAGGAGCTATTCCTGTCCAGGAACAGAAAAAAAATACACCAGCAGAAAGCACCTTTATACCAATCTGTCTGCGTCCAGACACAGGATTCTTCCAGTGTAGCTGTGTTGGTAAGAAATCTCACCCGTCCCGGGCATAGTTACACTGGTACAAAAACTGTAGCCGAGGCCTGAGTGTCAGCAGTGAAAGCTCTGAGAAGTGTGCTGCAGCTCAGCCAGATTTACCATGAAAAGTGCCATGTACACAGCCCTGGGGAGGTGCATGCCCCTGCGGAGCATTGTTGAATGCCCAGGGAGGCGAAGGCCTTGAGGTGCTTGGGGGAGGGACGCAGCTCCCCGCTGTAAGTCCCATTAGCTCTCTCTGGCCCAGGAGTTTGGAGGCTCTGACCAGGGTGTTAAGAATTGGAGGATGCGCCAGGTTGGGAGCTTGCTGTGACCAGGCCCCCTGCTCACTCTTTGCTCTGGGCTCTTACAGGCTGTGCTGAAGGATCAGAGCCAGATGCGGCAGATGGAGCTGGAGATCAGACCTGTCTTCCTGGTGCCAGACACCAACGGCTTCATCGACCACCTGAACAGCCTAAAGAAGCTGCTGGAGTGGCGGAAGTTCATCCTGGTGGTGCCCCTGATTGGTGAGTAAGGCCAGGGCATGGTGCATGCTCCCTCCCCCCCTTGCTGCTATCTGCAGGGGGTGCTGCCCCTCCAGCTGGGTGGGGCCCAGTCTTCCATGAGGAGCCCTCAGCAGGATGACCCTCTCCATCCTGCATGACCCCATAGTGACTTGTGTGGTCTGTTGCTGGCTGTGCGGTGCCTTGGCTGGTGGCGGGCAGCGTGATGGGTAACTGTAGTCATGAGCTAGCAGCCGACCCCATGTGAGTTCCCGCCATTGGTGCTGGGCGGGATGGGGTGGGCCAGGGTTCACCCCTGGGAGCCACATGCCTGGACAGGCGGGCACTCTCCCCACACATGCCCTTTGACAGGTCTCTTGCAGACACTCTTCTGGTCCCTGGCATGGTGGCTCCCTTTCTGCCATGGCTCTGCCCACAGTCTGCTCCATTGGTTGGATCCCCCTCCCACAGGGGCCTATGGAGTGCCAGGGCACCAGGTCTGTGGGAGGCAGAAGGGTGTTAAACAGGATTTCAAGGGAATTTTGAAAGGAACAGGGTGGGGGAATTGTTAAACAATCCAAGCAAACAGCTTAGCCTGGCTGAGCTGGGGCTTAGGCAGCCGAAATAAATGGCCAGCCTGTGTCCCAGTGAAGCCCAGCCCTTCTTTTTCTCCTTATAAAGCTTGCAGTAAAACCCAAGCTGGTTCCCGTTATTGGGAAACACTCGCCCTGGCAGATAACGGCTGTGCTGCTGGGTGGTCTCCCAGGGCGGCGGAAGGTTTGGTTAGCTGCCGTAGCTCTGATTATCCGATCACTCCCTGGGTTCGAGATATCGTTCCTCTGGCCCGGCTTGCTTTAGGGCTGCAGAACTGGAGCCCTGTGGAGGTAGCCAGAGCCCCAGGCAGCACTAGCCTGCAGCCCAGAGAATTCCTGGAGGGACGCAAAATCAGGACCAGAGCTAAGCGTCTCCAGGCCCAGTGCCCCAGAGAGCTGCCTGTCCCTGCCTCAGTTCCCAGCCTTGGGGCCCTGGCGCCTCTTGCCTGGGGTCTGTCCCAGTCTGAGTGAGCAGGACTACATGCAGCATGTGGGCAGTGGGACAAGCATACCTGTGTGAAACACTTGGGAATGGAGGATTGCGGCTCTGGACCCCTGCTGCCACGAGGGCCGGGAGGGGCATTACTCTCTCCACCTCGTGTTCGCAAGACAGGTGTCCCTGCAGGGTGCAGGGCAGTAGTGAGATCCAGGGACTCGCGGGCACCAGAAGGAATTCCGTAGCTCGAGCTGTGTCACCAGGAAGATGCTGTGCCCTCCTGCTTGCTCGGCTCTTCTATGGAGGGGCCATCGTCACCACCACGCAGCAGAGCAGGAATTACTGTCCCTGGGGGAGGATTCCTAGTTATGGCAGAGGGGGATCCATCACCTGGCTGAGTGAGCTGGCTGGCTACCCAGCTCAGCATGGGAACCCTAGGATGCGCAGCAGCTCGGCATTCCAGCTCCAGGGCTTTGGAAGCAGAGGGAAGGAAGTTGTCAGCCCCAGCGGAGCTTACAGAGCCCTGGGGGGTTGTGCGACCCACGCTAACAGGACCTGAGAATGTTGGCACCCTCCCCTCAGCTCTCATGTGGTTTGATTGAAGCTGGGTAAGCCCAAGCCCCAGCCAGAGGGTTAGAAACCCAATGTCCCCACCCTGCCAGAGGAGCTCCTGCCCTACAACCACAGCCCTGTCAGTCACTTGTGATCTAGGATGCTGTGGGCACTGCGTGTCTCCAGCTTCCTGCAGCCACAAGAGAAGCAGCGTAGCCTGAGCTTCTGGAATCTAGTCCTGGCTCTGACACCTCTTTCCCATTTGTGCCTCAGGTTACCTCCATGTTAGTGGGGCTGATGGGGCCTCACCCCCACGAGGTTGCCAGATCTCCTTGCTGGCTGTTAATAAAGCGTGCCGAAGCAGCGACGCCTGTAGCTGTGCTGGACATAGGTTGATTTCTCCTGCACACACAAAGCCCTATGAATTAATTATAAAATCTGTGCCCTGGGGTCAGTGTGATCCCTTCACCGAGGGAGCTGAGCTGGCCCCTAGGTGCGGGTGCGGGAGGCACAACATTCCCCTAATTCCTCTGCACGGTGTCCTCGTTCTCGGACTGCAGGCTGCACAGAACCTTGCACCCCCGGGATGCAGCAAGGGGTTAAGTGCAGCTTTCCATTCACTTTGTTTCTCTTGCTCTTTAACCTGCTCCGTGCTCCTCGAGCCTGACCCTGCCACAGAGAAGCCAGGCCTGGTGCAGAAGCACAAACAAGCCTCCCCTTTGAAGCCTGTTTGGTTTGGAAGCAGGAAAGTGGATTTCGGGATGGAATACCAGCTTTTCCTGTTTGATGTTCCGTTTTTGCACCACTTCCCTCACCCCCCCCCCCCCCCAAATCCCAGCCGTGCAGTGTGTGGAAATGGCAACAGTGGGTCTCTGGAGTCAGGAATGAGTGAGGAGTGAAGCAGCTCCATGTAACTTTCATCTGAATACCCAGACAATGAGTGCCAGCCTCCCCCTAGAACAGAGTGCTCACACAGGCTCCCTGGGCAGTGATTCACAGCACTGGGGAGAGGCCCCAGACCCCGAACGCTCTCCCCAAGCCCCCGAGGAATGCATATTTCCCACTTGATCTCAGGACTTTGGCTTGTTGCTTGGAAAGAATCTTCAGAAATTAAGCCATGTCTGAAAGCCAGACTGCGCACGGAGGCTCACTCACTCCCTCCCGTGCACAGGCTCGCTCACACGTGTGCACAGAGAGCAGTCACCCGCTTGCCCATGCCCACAGTCCCACTGTCTGTCACACATGGGCTGTTTCTGCCAGGTGAAAGTGCCTCCTGGGGTGTCTCTTATTGGGAGAGGCTGTGGGCCAGGGGCTCCCAGCGCTTTCTGTGCGACAGCCCCTATGGGCATTGCTGCGGTCTCTCTTGCTGCCAAGGGCAGCCCCCACTCTGTCCTCAGGTGCTGGAGTGGCTGAGGTTTTCCTGTCTATTGGCACCAATACAGAAAGCTCTAGGACTTAAATCCTCAGCCAAGCAAAATGAGCAGCAGGCCTGGGAGTCAGCCTGATCCGGGGTGAGGCTCTGCGTGTCAGGAGGGCAGCATGGTGTCTCTCCCTCCCCGTGTCAGTCGCAGGGCAGCAGAGAGGACCCTCTGTCCCACAGGCTGGGCAGGAGGGATCTTGCTTCTCCCTACTTCAGCCAGCCCTGTAAGGGGTTGGGACTGTGTGTCATCCTGCCTAGAGGACCAGAGCCAACTGGCAATCCCACCTTCCCCCGTGAGCCGGGGACAGTGGCTGCCATGAGGCTCGTTGCAGGGGAGACGGCAGGGTCAGGAGTTCTGCAGGCTTCTGTGAAGGTGCTGCGGGGCGCAAGCTGCCCACGTGTAGCACTTAGCCAGGTACATTCCTGAGCAGCATCAGTGATTAGCTGCTGTAGCCAGGAGGTGGAGATGGGGCTGGATGGCCCAGCATCGTCCTCCAGCCGGCACTGCCCTGGGTCTGGCCTCCCCACAGGCTCTCTCCCCTCCTGTCCCTCAGCCTGAGCTCTGAGTAAAGCATCTGGCTCAGCATAAGTGGGTGACAGTAGTGCCTGGAGACCCTCCAGGATCCAGCCTCCTTGTGCTGGGCACATTCAGAGACCACCCCTGCCCTGAAAATCGTACACTCCAAATAGGCAAGACAAAGCCGAAGGGGCAGGAGAAAAGCAGCAGCATTCTCTCCATTTTGCAGGTGGGCAACTCAGGCCCAGGGATGAAGTGACTTACCCAGGCTCACCTGAAGAGTCTGTGGCAAAGCCAGAAATTTAACCTGCATCTCCTGAGTTTCAGTCCAGTGCCCTATCCATAAGGTTCTTTGGCAGGTCTGTGTCAGTCTTTGACTGCAGTTCCCAAGAGCATCCTGCTGCATCCTAACTCAGCTTCCTCTTCCCTTTTGTTTCCAAGTGATCAATGAACTGGATGGCCTGGCCAAGGGCCCGGAGCTGGAGCATCGGTCAGGGGGCCATGCCCGCCTGCTGCAGGAGAAAGCCAGGAGATCCATTGAGTTCCTGGAGGAGCGCTTTGAGAATCGTGACAACTGCATGAGGGCTCTGACTAGCCGAGGCAATGAGCTCGAGTCCATCTCCTTCCGCAGCGAAGACACCACCGGCCAGCAGGTAAAGGGAAGTGCAACCCGAGGAGGACACTGCTCGGAGGAAGCTTGCAGCATGGCAGCCCCATTTCTGCAGTGGTGATGAGGTGCTGAACAGAGAGCGCTGGAGCTGGGCAGAGCTTCTCTACATGTGGGCAGAGTGCATCACAGGGCTAAGGGCAGCTCTCCCTCACCCCCACCCAGGAGCAACCCTCTGCCATGTCCAGCCATGCTGGTGGGAGAGGAGGTCCTCTCACTGCCACAAGCCAGATGTCCTTGGAGCTGCCCAGCCGTGGGGGTCAGTGCTGCAAGGCAGAGTTCAGCAGCTCTCTTTCCTGACATGGGTCATGTTGTCCTTCCTTCCAGGGCAACAACGACGACCTGATTCTGTCCTGCTGTCTCCATTACTGCAATGACAAGGCCAAGGACTTCATGCCCACCAACAAAGGTACAAGCACAGGGTCAGGGCCACTCACAAAGACATGAGGGCCCACACGCTGTGCCCAGGCACTAAGAGACCAGGCATGGGCTGTGCTGGGCACCCAAGGGAGCAGAGGCTCAGGGAGTTTCACTCTGGTCCTTTTGGCTTCCCTTCCCCTCACATGGTGCTGTGTGCACTCTCTGTACAAAAGCTCAGCGTCCCTCGGCACATGCCAGAACCTGGAGCTGGTGTGCTGCAGGAGCAGCCTGTACTCAGTCCTCCTGGGAGTAGCATTCTGATCGTTGTTTAACCTCTTACCAGCAGGATCAGGATCAGGGTGCCGTGTACTAGTGCTGATCAAACACGGCCTCCACATTGGGCAGCTGGCAGTCTGAGGGCTGCTCCACACAACGTTAGGTCGGCTTAACTACATCGCTCAGGGCTAGGAAAAACGTCACTCCCTGTGCAATATAATTAAGCTGCCCTAAGCCCCAGTGTAGACACCACTGGGTTGACAGAAGAATTCTGTCGCCTACTGGAGAGGTTGATTGACTGCAGTGATGGAAGAACCCCTTCCAGCTTCGTGGTTAGTGCCTGCACACCAGCGCCACCATTGCCTCTTCCCTCGGTAGTGGCATATGGCGCGTATCCTGGGGCTGTCTGCAACCTAGTCAGGTGGGGCTCTTCCCTCTGCACAGCAATGCCCTCCCCTCCACTTGCCAACTTGGCGTCTGGTGCCGTGTACTAAAATCAGACAATCCCAGAGCAGTTTGCAGGGGCTGCTGGGACAGGAATTACATCAGCAGCTGCCCCAGAAATCAACGCACATTTGTCAGCGCGAATTCTTAGCAGCTTAACTTGTCAGATTCACAGAGAAACCGTCACCAAATGTTTATGTGTAAATGATGCTGAATTTTAAAATCATGTGGGTTATGGTGGATGGGGCCTGACAAGCTGACAGCCTCTGGTTTGTAACAAGGAGCCACGTCACCAGGCTCAGAACAGAGGATGTTTATTGTTACACATTTCTCAGTGTCCGTACAAAACCTCCTGATCCTGCTGCCAACAGATCCCTGGGGCCCTCCCCCCACAACGCAGCAGGTCCCAGGACGCCCTCCTATGAGCCTGCCCCCACCTCCCAAGCATCAGGTCCCAGGACGCTCTTCTATGAACCTGCCCCCCACCCCCACCCCAAAGCATCAGGTCCCAGGAC
>NC_133788.1:24021150-24041898 GCF_003597395.2 Chelonoidis abingdonii
AAGCATCAGGTCCCAGGACACCCTCCTATGAGCCTGCCCCCCCACCACCCCAAAGCATCAGGTCCCAGGACACCCTCCTATGAGCCTGCCCCTCCCAACCCAGCAGATCCCAGGGGCCCACCCCTTACAACACAACAGGTCCCTAGACACCCTCCCTTGGGCCTGCTCCTCCCAGTGCAGCAGATCCTGGGCCCATGGTGGGCTTCCATGGACTCTTTTTTTTCCATTCAAGCCCTGATTTGGAGGCACTGTTTCTCCAGTGCTCATAGGAGCAGCGCTCTGGTCACAGGATCCAGCCGCTTACATACACCCTGTTCACTTCCCCTGTCCACTGGCATGTAAGCAGCGCTCCCACAGGCCCAGCCCAGCGTGATGTGTGCAGCACAGCTCATCCGTCTAGTGGGTGAGACCATTTCAGTTATTTCTCAGGGCTCAGCTCTTTCTGTCTAGCCCAGCAAAGCCCTAATGTTTCTGGCCCTTCAAAGGGAAAATGGCTCAGAGTAAGGTTTGGTTTTAAAAACCTTACAATGAACACCAGCGTCCTGCTGGAACTACGTCAAAGGCCGTATTCCTGCCCCTCAAATGTGCTGCCTGCTCTGTGCTTTCTGCTTTACACACAACCCCAGCCTGGGGCATAGCAGGGCCCTCTCCAGGGTTCATGTGGGACGGATGGACATGCTGGGGATACATCCAGGGGCCAGATCTAATCTGTGATAGGGATATGGCATGCCTGCTGTGCCTTGCCCTAGGGCTGTCTCTGACTGGCTTCAGGGGGCAGTATGCAGAAGTCATGAGGTTCCATCAGAAATGATCTGCTCATGAGCCAGACAGCTGAGCCACACCCCATAGGTGCCACGAGGGGTCATGCCCTGTCCAGGGCACCTGCAAGGCATGGGGACACCTTGCTGTTTGCCTTCAGTACATAATGCTTCATACCCCAGGTAGAATATCCTCCCCAAATACCAAAGAGCACCGTGGGGACTGCCCTGGGCAGAGTGGGGTTTGAAGGCAGGGAGCTTGGGCCAGGCATAGGGGCAGCATGAAGGAAGGAACCAAGTTGAGTGGGAGAAGCAGCCCAAGTGGGAAGAAGCAAAGAGCAGGAGAAGCTGAGGGCAGCATTAGGTGGAGCAGAGCTGGGTGACTGCACGGCCGACGTGTGCTGACAACAGAGTTCAGGTGGCTGGCAGGGGCTGGTTAGCTCCCCCCCTCAGGACAGGAGTTCCCCCTAAGCACACGTCCTCTCTGGTTATTGTTTCAGATGATCCAATCCGGCTGCTCAGAGAGGTGGTGCTGCTCACAGACGATCGGAACCTGCGTGTCAAGGCGCTGACCCGGAACGTGCCCGTGCGAGACATTCCCACCTTCCTGAAGTGGGCCCAGGAGGGCTGAGCCAGTGTCACTGCGGAGGAGATGTCCCCGTGTGAGTGACGCAGCATGTTGCTGGTGGGAGTATGGCTTTCAAGGCAGCCCTGCACCACCACCACTGCCTCCCGACCCACCAGTGAACAATAAACACCACGTCTTCAAACCCATCCCCAAATGGCCATGCTGCAAAGGGAAGGTCACTGCTGTAGATGTGTCGTGTGGAGGCTAGGACAATGCGGGTTGCCATGGCCTTTGGGAAGGGTGGGGGCAGAGCAGGAGGGCACTGGTCCCTGGGGAAGCTTCAGGCTAGCCCTATTGCCAGTCTCAGCCTCTTGCTTGTCACATCCTTGATTGGAGAGAGCTCCCACTGAAGGGCAGTGTTCTCCTTGGAGCTGTGCTCTGAGCCAGCCAGAGGAATGGGAGCCTCCTGTCTGTTAACTGGCTACGGAAAGCGGGAGGGACCTGGCTTTGTGGCAGTTCCTGCTGGCGGTTTCCAGAGGGGCTTGTGTTCCTGCTGGAGCCCTGGCTGCGCCCCCTGAGACACTGTGAACGTGGAACTCAGGGTTTGTCCTGCCCTCTCTGGCCATTTCGCTCACACCTTGGCTGTTCCTCCCCGCCTGGCTGGATTCCTTCATCTGTCCACTTTGCTGGCAGCTGCTTGGAGCCCTAGTTGTGTCCCACGGGAGCAGGGCTGTGGCAGCCCCGTCTCTTCCCAACACTGGAGCCTGGCTGGAAATAACGGATATTTGGCTCCTTTTCCCCTTTTGAAGATGCTCTGATCCCCTCTCTAGCATGGGGGCAGCAGGTCCTGCTCTGAAAACGTCACGTCAAGCTGTAGGGTTGTCTGTTGCTCAGGATCCATTGCTGCTAAGGAAAAGCATTAAATACTCAGGCTGCCTTCTTCCTTCATTGCTTCTGTCACTCTGCTCCACACATTCCCTGCCCCATATACCTCCCGAGCCCCCTGCTCTGCTCCTCTGCCCCATATACCTCCTGAGCCCCTTGCTCTGCTCCTCTGCCCCACAACCTCTCTGCTTCTCTGCCCCATATACCTCCTGAGCCCCCTGCTCTGCTCCACTGCCTCATATACTTCCCGAGCCTCCTGCTCTGCTCCGCTGCCCCACACACCCTCTGTCCCATATACCTCCCGAGCCCCCTGCTCTGCTCCTCTGCCCCATATACCTCCTGAGCCCCTTGCTCTGCTCCTCTGCCCCACAACCCCTCTGTCCCATATACCTCCTGAGCCCCCTGCTCTGCTCCTCTGCCCCATATACCTCCCGAGCCTCCTGCTCTGCTCCCCTGCCCTACCCACCCTCTGCCCCATATACCTCCTGAGCCCCCTGCTCTGCTCCTCTGCCCCATATACCTCCTGAGCCTGCTGCTCTGCTCCCCTGCCCTACCCACCCTCTGCCCCATATACCTCCTGAGCCCCCTGCTCTGCTCCTCTGCCTCATATACCTCCCGAGCCTCCAGCTCTGCTCCCCTGCCCTACCCAACCTCTGCCCCATATACCTCCTGAGCCCCCTCCTCTGCTCCTCTGCCCCGTATATCTCCTGAGCCCCTTGCTCTGCTCCTCTGCCCCACAACCCCTCTGTCCCATATACCTCCCGAGCCTCCTGCTCTGCTCCCCTGCCCTACCCAACCTCTGCCCCATATACCTCCTGAGCCCCCTGCTCTGCTCCTCTGCCTCATATACCTCCTGAGCCCCCTCCTCTGCTCCTCCGCCCCATATACCTCCCGAGCCCCCTGTTCTGCTCCTCTGCCCCACAACCCCTCTGCTCCTCTGCCCCATATACCTCCCGAGCCCCCTTCTCTGCTCCCCTGCCCCACACACACTCTGCCCCGTATACCTCTTGAGCCTCCTGCTCTGCTCTCCTGCCCCACACATCCTCTGCCCCATATACCTCCTGAGACCCCTGCTCTGCTCCTGCCCCATATACCTCCTGAGCCCCCTGCTCTGCTCCCCTGCCCCACACACCCTCGGCCCCATATACCTCCTGAGCCCCCTGCTCTGCTCCACCATACCAGATGCACACCCTTATATCCTGCCCCACACACTCCCTGCCTCTTGTCATGCTTGTAACCTGCTCTTAAGGCTTTGACATTACAATAAAAATCTCCATTGCGTCACCCTGAGCTCATGACAGGCCGTGCTTTGGGGTCTTGGGGGGCGGGGCTCTGAGGTGCTCACTTTCCCAGGGACCGTCATACAGGGCCAGAGGGACCCAGGAGAAGATGAATTATTCCTGTGCCCAGAAGGCAGAGGCAGCTGGGCTGGGCAACAGTTAACAAGGCCCTGACACTGATCTGCCAATAGTGGTTGCTTGAGCAGCTTTGCGAGAGCTTGTTGCCCCATCAGCATGGATGGGGAGCCCTTGAGCTGACCCCATTGCCCCATCATCTGCCTCATTGAGCCTTGTCGGCAGCATCCTCTCCAGAGTGGAAAGGATCCCAGACACCAGGCATTGGTGCAGCTTCCTGGTGCTGCTGGGCAAGTGTGGCCCAGAGGGGACCCCGGAGCTGCCTGAGTCAGAGCCCTAGCAGGGCATTGCAGGGGGCAGAGGCTGAAGGAGCTGTACTCAGCTCCAAGCTCCTGCAGCTAGGCCAGGCCTCTGCAGAACAGCCCAGGGAGCCCTGTGGCCAGGCAGGTACCCAGCACCTTCAGGAAGGCGCAATGTTGCCCTCTCTAGGGACTTTGCTGTACTCCCAGGCCTTTCCCATGCAGGGCCAGCATCTGTGGGAGCCCAGGGTGCGAAGGGCCCTGTGGGGGGATTGGATGGAGGCTGGAGAGGGAGGCAGCCAGACACAAGCCAGTTGTTTGTTTTTGCTAGTGAGGCAAGCGGGTGGAAGAAGAATGCAGTGCTGCCCTGGCTGCTCAGCCCCGGGGGCATTGGGAAGGGGACAGTGCTTTCTCTGGCCTCCCACAGGAGAGAGAGAGGCAGCTGCTCACTGGCAGATGGGGGGTTTCTCTCGCCACCAGCAGCTCATCAACCCTTGCCCAGGGCCTGCCTCACCTGGGACCTTGGCGTGGGGCAGGGCTGTGCCCCCAGGCCCGGCTGTGGCAATTACAGATGCCAGGGCAGCCTGAGTCCTGGTGCTCACCAAGCAGTGCTGGCCAGGCGCTTTGCAAAGGGCCTCGCAGCCGCATTCCAGCCCCTGATTTCCTGTCACAGCTCGCTTGGTGGGCGGGGGAGGGGGGGGGGCTAGGTGACAGGAGGAGGTGCCTGGGCTGGGGACGAGCCCGTGGACTGAGGTTGGGGCTGTGACACGCAGGCAGAAAGGCTGGTCGGTGTTGGGGAGTTCTCCAGGCCAGAGCATGCCTGCAGGGGCGCTAAAGGAACGCAACCTGGAGCCGCTGCTGCCTGCTACTGGACACCCAACCCAGGACCTTAGGACTGAACTGTGCCAAGGGGGTCTGCTGGTGTGATCTGTGCAAGGAGCTGGGGCAGGCCAGGCTTCGCTCTAAGCGAAGTTCGCCTGTTTACCTTTCCCCAAACTGTGTTGAACTTGAAAAGTTTGTTCTGACGAACCTGCTGCACTCTGCCATCGAATGGCCCCAGCTGAGCCGTGGTGTCAGGAGAGAGCTGTTCAGTGGAGGAGACAGAGCGAAGGCCGGAACACCCCATCCCTCCATCCCTGGAGGACATGCCCCACCCCAAAACCCCCTCTCTGGACGCATTGCCTGGCGCCAGACTGCTGTATTCTCAGAGATGTCCCTGACTGCAGGAACTGCCGGGACCGTGACCGTGTTGGCCAGCATGATCCGCCGTGGACTCGTGAATGAGCACCGGGACGCAAGGACCTAACTGTGACCGTGCTGGAGGCGCTCCGTCCTCAATAACCATCTGGGACCCGATCCGCTCTCCTAGCCTGCTGGCTGCTCCCGTCCTGGCTGGTGCTGTGCTGTGCTCCAAGACCTGCCTTGGCGCTGGGTGATCTCTTGTCTTTGCTGTCACCTGGTGCCAGAGAGGGGGGCAGAGCCTGGGCCTGCAACACCTAAGCTGGGATGTTGTGTGTTTGTTAAATGTTTCTCTTAAAAGTTTTTCCTACAAATGATCTCTGGGCTGCCTCGATTCTGTTCGGTTCCCAGCTGGGTGGGAATCGGGGCTCACGGCTGCAGCCCGAGCTGGGCCCGGCAGCAGCTCCTGCCTGGGAACCGCTGTCATGATTTGGGGGTGAATGGAGCAGGGCCCCGTTTCCCAGCCGGGCCAGGAGCCTCCCCAGAGACCAAAGGAGTTTTTGCCATTGACTTCAAGGAGGCGCAGCAGAGGACCAGTGGTGCCCGCCAGCCCATCCCCTGCACAGCCCAGAGCAGGCATCTGCCTCCAGCGTCCTGCAGCAGCCCAGAATTCCTGCTTAGGCCACAGCAGTGAATAGTAAATATTCTCCCCCGGCTCCTCCCACTGTTCTCCCTGCTGGGGAGCCTGTCACCCCGCTCCCTCACCCCCTGTGCTGGACTGCACAGAAACACCCACCACAGCTCTGGCTCGGAGTCCAGGGCTGCCCTTTATGGCAGCACCTTGCCCCAAGGACCCTTGCTGGTGCCCCAGCAGGGGCCTGGAGTCAGGGTGGAAACTCCCCCAGACGCACCGCCTTAGAGCAGCCTTTAGCCCACAGCTGGGTTTTGGAGCCACAGCCCTTGTCATCCTCAACCCTCCCAGCTGGGCCAGCACCTGATTGCCAGTCCCAGTCACCCCCTCAGGAGTGGAGTTGCCAGGCCCACGCTGCCCATCCAGACCAAAAGAAGGAGCTGAGACCTCCGTGTTATGTCACTTTATTGCTCATTTGGTCTTGAGTATAGAAAAGAACGGGATAAAACGCCCGTGTACAAATCAGAAGAATATACAATGGAGGGGGGGCAGGGGAGACCTGGATCCATGCACTGGAATACCCCTCCCCTGCGCTTGGTCACAGCTGCTGCAGCTTTGCCCTGATGGCTGCAAGGGCAGGGCAGCCTGTGTCGGACTCTGGCCTGGATTCCTGGCCTAGCCAAGCCCTTCATTGCCTGGGGAGCCCGTTTGGTGCCCAAGTTCCTGCGCAGCTGGAAAGGGGAGGCAGGGTCAGTGTCCTGAGTCTCTGCTACCCAGAGGCACCTGAGCGGCAGCATGGACAGCTGGACCCAAGCCCCTTGGAGGAGCAGCGGTCAGGCTAAAGGCACAGTTGGCTGGAGGCCAGGCATAGGCAGTGTGGGGTGGCTGCCTCGCCTCGTGTGCAAAGGAGAAAAGACTAAGGCAGGGAAAAGAGCTTCACATTATCCTGCAGGCCAGACGGGGGTGGATGGGACCTCGACCTGGGTCCCTCAGGCCAGGCCCTCAGCCCAGCCTCTACGGCTTTGTGGCCCAGTCTGGACAGAGCAAGGAAGGCCCAAGCAGGGCTCCGGGAGTGGCAGCACCTGGATCTTGTGCCCCATTAACCAGGAGTGCGGGGAGGATCTGCCCGCTCAGTGCAGCCCGCCGGCCTGAGTTCAGTGTGCTATCAGGCGGGCGAGGGGGCACTGCATGCAGCACCGTCCCTTTGGCCACCAGGCCAGAGACCTATCTGCTCACCTTCAGCGTCATTGCCCCTGCACTGCCCCCAGCGGGCTTCACCTGCTGGAGCATGGCAGAGCCCTGCTGCCAGCGGTGCCCACAAGGCAGCTGCTTCCCTCCCTGGCCAGCAAGAGTAGACTGAGCAATCTTGTTTTGTCACAAGCTCCTGGCAAGACTGAGCCTCTGCGGAGCAGAGGGAGGGGGCCTCCACCAGACCTGTTTGGGGACGGGGAATGCCCTAGCGCAGGGACAAAGCCCTTTGGTACAAGGAGAGCAGCCCGGCCCCTTGCCTGCATGCTCTGCGGCCTGGAGCCCTGCTCTGCCTGGGCACCAGCCATGGGAGGGGGCAGCCTTCTCCCTGCAGCCTAGTAAGGAACAAGGGGGGGCTACTCCTGGGAAAGCTCAATTGGGGTTTAACAAACTACTCCTGTGTCCTCATGCTTCCGGCCCACCTCCCAGCAGAGACCCCCAGAGAAACAGCAGCATGGTCCCCACCTGAGATCGCACAGAGCAGAGACTGGAGGGTGGGGAGGGATGCATCCCAGGGGTTCAGTCTAGGGCCAGCTGGGCCCCACATCCATGCTCCCTCCCACTAGCAACTGGGGAAGGGTGGGGGGAACTCTCTGGGCTCAGGTTCCTCAGGAATCGCCCAGCGCAGGAATTCTCCTCTGAGGCAGCTGGGCCTGGCCTGGGTCAGGCAGGAGACTGGGGCCATCCCTGAGTACAGTGAGGGTGTGGGGGCTGGGTCTCCTCCTCAGATGGTTGCTTTGGTTTCGGCTCAGTGAGGTGGGCCCAGGAGGATCTCTGGGAGCCAGGCCCAGCTGCAGTCGGAGCTGGGAGAGGGGCTGCCCCAACCAGGGTCTGTAGCAAGAGGCACGCGCCAGGCCCAGGCTCTGGGCAGGGTTTGCTGGCCCAAGGTGTAGAGATTCCTGCAGAGGCCTCAGAAGATCAAACCCTTCTGCTGCTCCTGCTATACCAAGCAGGGATCCAGCTGCTGGACAAAGCTGTGCCCACGGGCAGCTCCGTCCTGAGTGGTGGCCGCAGCTCCTCCAAAGGCAGGCAGCACCCAGCTGCAGCTGCTGGGACAAGCCTACTCTGGGTAAGATCTGTTCCTGCCGCCCACCACCCATGCTACCAAGGGTCGAGCCAGGCAGAACAGGCGTATGTTCCCTGCAGCAGGCACTAACAGCCCTTCCTGGCTGGGCTGCAGCCAGTGCCCAGTGGACATGACAGCCTTGGACAATTGAGGGGCCCCTTTGCATTTGCAGCAGGCTGGCTGCACTCTCGAGCCAGAGTTCAGGCTGGTGAGCAAAGCTAAGGGGATCCCAGCTGAAGGCAGCTGCAAAAGCCAAATTTTCATTGAGGCACAAAGTGGAGCTGCAGTTGCTTCAGCAGCAAATGTCTGTGTCCCTCATAGAGCCCTGGGTTTCCCTGGGGCTGGCGCCATTGGAAGCTGGGCTCCAAGGGGGCCTGAGCAGAGGCAGCCTAGGACTGGGGGAAGGAGGCAGGGGAGGAAGATTTAAGCAGTGGGCATAGAGCTGGGTTATTGTGCTCATACTGGGCCCGTCTGCAGCAGGGAGGCTGCAGGGAGGAAGACTACCATGGCCCTCCTTGAGTCCCAGGGAGGGGAGCGACTGGCTCCTGAGGTAGGAGGCAGGTTCACATTTTCTTTGTGCTAGGAAAGCACCAGCCCCTGCTGGGCACTTGGTGGCTGTGCCAGGTAAGGCAAGGGCACGGTACAGACTGCATTATATCTGGGCATGGCTCCTGGCAGCCCTCCGGGGAGCAGCTATGACAGGACGCAAGAGGGGATCGATGCCGTGGCCAGCAAGAGCGGTTTGATCACAGCCCCACCCCATCACCTTACTATTTGCACCAAGCCATAGCCCAGCTGAAACACAGCCCCACCCCTGCGGCACATTACTCCCAGCCCCACAACAGCACCACTCGTGTGGGACCCTCAGCTAGGGGCTTAGCCTTCCCCCACTGTTTGGCTTGTCTGGTCTGTCCCCATGAAGTGGGGGAGGCAGAAGATCACCACCACTGCACATTTTCAGGGAAAATAATTCCCACTCCCCAAATGCTAGAGAGAGTCCATCTGGGGAGGGAACCACAGGCTCTGCAGACCCAGCAGCCATGCGGCCTCTTTGGCTCCAGCTGTGGTGGGTGGCCCTAGGGGTCTTGCGCCACCCCATTAGGTGGGGGAATAGCGCTCTATGGTCCGGTCACTATGCAGCAGCGGGCTTGGACCCAGCATCTCGGCCGCCTTCTCCTGGCTCAGCCCCAGGTGCTCGGCTGTGAACCGGGCCAGCGGGTACAGGCTCTCCAGGCCCTTGGGGTCGCTGAAGAAGTGTGAGGTGTGCGACAGCAGCTCAGCCGCTTTCTCCTGCTTGAGGCCCAGCTGGTCGGCCGTGAGCCGCGCCATGGCGAAGACGCTCTCAGGGAAGTCCAGCTTGGACTTGCCGTCGGGCCCGGGCCAACAGTCATCTCATGTGGCTGATGAGGTTGCGCTGCTGGGCGAACTTGCCGCCGCACACCTGGCACTCGTAGGGCTTCTCGCCCGAGTGATGCGCATGTGCTCGTGAGACCGGTACTGCCGGTAAGCGCAATGCCACAGGCGTCGCAGCGAAGGCTTAAGGCCCAGGTGGCTGCGCATGTGCGTGTCATGGTCCGCGCTGCGTGAATTCTGTGCGCAGATGGTGCATGGGTAGGGCCGTGTGAGCCAGTGCGTCTTCTCGTGCTGCCGCAGCGTGGCGGGTCTTGTAGGCCTTGTCGCAGGAGGAGCAGCGGTAGGGCGGATGATGTCACCCAGGCTCTGGCCACTTTGTCCAGGAAGGGGCCGGCCTGCTCCGAAGCCGCCTTGTGGTACAGCTCCTCCTCGGTGTGGGCCTCCACGTGGGCGTGAGCTGCTCCGAGCTGGGAAGCCCTTCCGCAGGGGATGCACACGTACAGGTTGTCCCCAGGCTCTCGGGCTCGTAGGCCAGGTGCTGCAATAGGGCCCAGGTGCCCCAGGGATGGCCCTCGCTGCTGGCCCGTGTCCTCGTGGTGCTGTTGTCGTTCTCCAGTCGTTGCTCTCGATGCTGGGTAGCGGGACTGCGGGGCGATTCGGCCTTCTCCTCCTCCGCTCAGGCTCCTTCTCTGCTCACACTCCTCCAGGTAGCTGCCCGGGTCTCGTGCTTCATCCAGCGGTACAGGAAGTTGCGGCCTTCGCCCGGGCAAGGGCTCGGCACAGGGTGGGCTGCCACGGAAGCGCTCCGCAGGGTGGATCACGCCTTCACCCACCTGGGTGGGTCTTTGTAGGCAGAGCTGTGGTTGACACGCAGGGAAGTGCTGCCGGGGCGGCTGTCGTGTCCGGGGGCAGCAAGGGCTCCCTGCTGTCCTGGTGAGTCTGTCTGTGGGCAGCAGCTGGGAGGAAGGGCTGTGGGGCTCTTTTTGGAGAGGTCCAGGCCACAGGGGGGGAGCAGTGCTCTCGGGTGGGCACAGCCCAGGCTGGTGCAGGGCGGTGCCCTGGGAGGCAGAGGCATAGAGTCTACCACATGGGTGCTGAGGGGTTGTGGGGCTCGCCAGGCTGCATGTCAGCAGGGGGGCACCTGAGTAGCAGTCTGGATGACGGGGGTGGCGACCCGCAGCCTCTGCCATCTTGCCGTAGGGGCTGTAGCCGCCTCTCAGGTGGCAGTACTTGCCCGTCGCTTCAGCTTCTCTTGCACAGAGCCACCAGGGCCGGCACCTGAAGTAGCTGCGCCGCCAGCCCCGCGCCCAGGCCCTGCTCCCTGGCTCGCACTCGCCCAGGCGGCCGTGTAGATGAAGTCCAGCACCAGGCGGAAGACACCGGCTCACCATCTCGTGGTCCAGGTTGAGCAGGTTGTCGTGCACCACCAGCGACTTCAGGTAGGCGCGTGCTGGCCGCCAGGATGTTCTTGTGCGCCCGGAACAGCGCGTTCTGCACCACGATGATCACGTCGCATAGGAAGCCTTGGCCCGCTGGTGTTGAGCTGCAGGAGCCTGCCCTCGAGTGGCTCGGCATCTCCATGCGCCTCCAGCATGGGGCTCCCCCGCCACCTGCAAGAGACACACGGTGAGGGGCGCCAGGCGCGGCGCCGCCCCGCCGGGCCCGGCCCAGCGCGCGCCTAATTTAGGCAAAACATCCCGCCCGCTGCCGCTGCGCAAGCCCTTGGAATGCAGCGGCGGCGCCTGCCCGGGGAAGGGAGCCGGGCCCGCCGTCCGACCTGCCGCCCCCGGCCAGGAGCCCCCAGCCTGGGCAGCGGGGACCTCGGGCCGCGGCCCCACACGCGCCCGCCCCAAGGGCCCAGCGAGGCTGCAGGAGGCTGGCTCCCACTGCCAGGACCCGCGCCGGCTCAGCTCGGCTGGGATCGGCTCGGCGGCCGCCCCTGCTAGCGCCTGGCCTCGCTGCGCCCTTCGCGGCTCCCTGCAGGCTGCGGGTGGGAGCCGAGGCGAAGCCGGGGCAGTTGCGCTCTCGGAGCTGCGCTACTTAGACGGGGCGGGGGGCGAGGGCGCCGCGCCGCCGGCCGCAGCTGGAAGCCCCAGCCCCGGGATGCGGAGCTGCCAGGGCCCAGCCGCTACCTGGCGAGGAGAGGGCGAGTCCTGCCGGGGAGCCGGGGCTGCGCCGCCTCCTCTGCGCTCTGGCTGCCGCCTGCCTTGTGCCACCCCTTATATCGGGGCGCCTCTGCGCGGCCTGGCGGGGGAGGGGGCAAAGCCCCTGCCTGCGCCGGGAGAAGGTGACATCACTCCCTCCGCTTCCAGCGCCGCCTGCGAGCCCGGCCCCACCTGAGCGGGGGGCGGAGGGGCCAGGCCACCTGCCGCTCCCCGCCCGGGCGACCTCTGCCTCCACCCTGCCCCCTCCCCGCCTTCTGCGCACCCACCGACCTGCAGCTCAGCCAGCTGCTGCCTGCGGCCGCCGGCCCCGCCCCAGCGCCCTCAGCCTCCTGAAGGGGGGGAGCCCCACTCCGCTTCTGATGCCAAACTCGACGAGCGGGCCCCGGGCTCCAGGGCAAGCCCCGGGGGCCAAGAGTGCTTGGGGGACCCGGAGCCCCTCGCCTTCCGGCCCTGCTTTCTCCTGCCTCCCTGGCGTGCCCTAATTCTAGCCCCCGCCGACGATTTTCGCACCAGGAGGCCCCGAAGCCAGCGGAGGAGCCGAGCAGGGCTCCCCCGACTCGCCCTAGCCCGGCCTGGCTTGCTGGGGAGACCAAGCGGCCCCGGGGGAGCGGGGCCCCTTTCCCCGGACCCAGGCCGGGACAGGCCGCACGACGCGGGGATGCGGCTGCAGGGGCGACTCGAGGGAGCCGGGGCAAGGAAGAGGAAAGCGCTGCTGGCCGGGGAGGCCTGGCCTGGGACCGGGATGACCAGAGCCCTAGACACGGGCCGGGCCGGACCGGGCGGGGCTGGGCCCGCAGCGAGCAGGGCCTCGGCTGGGGCAGTTACTGCGGCGGGGAGAGCGAGGCGGCGGCTCCCCTGGGAGGCGAAGGGACCGTGGGTGCGCCAGGGCCAACTGGGCTTGTGCAGTGAGAGCCCGAGGGCCGGCCGGGTGGAGCCGAGACCCGCCAGGAGCCAAACTTCGCCATTTTACAGCATCTCTGGGCAGAGGCGCCGGACGGATGTTTCACGGGGCGCTGGGAGCCATGAACCCCTGTGCAGGATGGAAACCACCTCCAATGCAGCCCCCGCGGGTCTGGGTCCGGCACCTCTGTGCGTGGGGCTGGAGCAGAGCCGGGGAGCGGAGCAAAGGGGCTGGAGAAGAGAGACCGGCCTAGGGGCCACTCCCCGCCCGCAGGCAGCCGCGGCCCGACTCAGCCCCGGCGGGGCCCGCTGTCTGCCCGCGGGAATCAGTCCCTTCCTGCAGCCCCGCGTGGGGAAGTCGCAGGCCGGCTCTGCTGGCCGCCAGCGAGAGTCGCCGGCGGAACTCCAGTCCATGGGCTTGTTGGGGAGCCGCGAGCACCGAGGGCAGGGCCCGGCCCCAACCTGGGCGAGAACCCCTGGGGCCTTGCCGGCTCTGGGGCCAGGGACACGCGGGGCCCCAGCGCTGGCTCCCCGGATCCTCGCCCTCAACTCCCCTCCCAGGATCTGGCTGCGGCGCCTGCAGGACGCCGGAACAACGCGGATAACCGGGGTGCTGCGAGTCAGGGAACCGACCTGTGACCCTGGTGCTGATGGAGCCACTTCAAGCCGGGGGGGGGAGGGAGCAGCGCCCGCAGCACCGAGTTCCAGCACCTCCGGCCGCTTTGCCAGCCCCGGCAGGACCGACCCTTCTCCTCCGTCTCTGAGCCAGGCGCCCCGGCTGCGCTCCCTGTTCCCTGCAAAGCGCCCGCTGCCTCGGGCTGCTGCGGCGCGCCTGCCCGGCTTTGTGCGGTCGCCTCCCGGAGGACCCAGCCGTGGCCCGGGCCGCCCTTCCCCGGTCCGTGCTGCACTGCAGGATGAGTGGGGCGCCTCGCCAGGTGAGCGCCCACCCTGCTCCAGGGCACGGGCAGAAGCTCCTGGCACCGGCGCCCTCCCCTCCCTCCCTCCCAACCCGGCGGCCGGCCGGCCCGGCCCGCGGTACCTGGGGGCTCCGTCGCTTCCGCCAGCCAGCCGAGGTCTCTGCGGACTCTCATTCCCCGAGCAGCAGCCTTAGCCCCCGGGTGTTCCGCCGCGAGCTCTCCGCCGCCAGCCGGCGCCTCTGGCCCATGCCAGCTCCACGGGCTGTGCTGCAAGGCGCTGCCTCCTCGGCGCTCGCTGCGCCCCCGCGTGCCAGGCCCCGGCGGCCGCTCCCCGGGCGCAGCGCAGGAGGCAGCATGTGCCGCCGGCGCACGGCTAGGCGCAAAGGTAACGGCCGGCTGCGAACTCCCCTGACCCCGGCCTGAACTCCGCTCAGCGCCAGCTCCCGTTAAAGGGACAGCAGCTGATTTCCTCCTCCCCGGAGGGGCCGGGCGAGCGGGCCCCGGCAGCAGGGGAGGACGGGGCCCTGGACGGCTCCCCACGCAGCTGGCCCGGGGACCCCTGCCGCGGCGGCAAGGAAAAGCCCCGCTTGCCTCGCCACCGGCCTGCCGGATCCCGCCCCTAAGCGTCCGCCCCGCGCGGGAATTTAACCCGCTCTCTCTGCCTGCGGGGTGGGGGCGGCCCGGGCCGCGGGGCTGGGAGGGGCCCGTTGGGAAGGTGAAGAAGCAGCGCCAAGTCTGCGCACGGCTCCGCGGCGGCTCCCTTCCCTCCAGCCCCGACTCCCGCGGAGGAGAGCGCCAAGCGAGCCCCGGAGCCTGGTCCCGTCCCGGATCCTGGTGAGTCTCTCGGTGCCGGGAGCGGCGGGTTCCCCCCCGGTTTCCTGCTCCCGCCGGGGCCCTTCAGCTGCGGAAGAAGGCGCTAACCGCACAGGAGGGGCCGAAGGGCGCCTGGGATCGGTCCTGCGGGGGTCGGGGTCGGCTGGGCTCCCCCTTTAGTCCTGGATGTGGCTCCCGGCGGTGTCGGGCTCCCGAGCTCCCCGGCTGATCCCTGGGCGCTGGGCCGGTCACCTGCCCCAGGCTGGCCGGGAGTCGGCTGCTTTTCGCGCACCTACCTTGGGCTCATCGCTCGGCCAGTGCCAGTCTTCTGGCCGCCAGGCGCTCGCCCTCTCTCGTGCGGGGTCCCGGTCGGCCGTAAGCGCCTGCTCCTGCTGCCATCTAGTGCCCCTCGGCCCCGCTCCTGCGCCGCCCGCCTGGCTCGCAGCCCCTGCAGCATCCGCGCCTGCCGGGCGGCTCCATCCCGCGCACCTGCGCGCCCCTGGCACCTGGGAAGGTGCCTGTGGAGGTCAGGTCGCGGTCAGCCCACGTGGGCTCGCGTTAGGGCCCGGACAGCTGCCAGCCCAGGGTGTGGCGGGGCGAGGAAATTGTGTGCTTCGCCGCTGCAAGGCTGGGCTGGGTGCTCCGCAAGTGAACAGCGCCTGGGAGCAGAAGCGCTGGGCCAGGCGGGGCCCCCAGCCCAACGGGCAGGGCAAGGGGCTCCGGGCGCCTCGGGAAGGCCCCGTCTGCAGGGCCTGGGAGCGAGAGCACAGGGCTTGGGGCTTTCAGCTTCTGGAGCCCTCGGGTAGAGCCTGGCCCAGGCCGTTGCCTGGCCCCTCAGCCCTCTGCGCGCGACTCGCGGCCCACCACGGGCCGCTCCGCTAGGGGCTGCGGGGCCTCATCTCTGAGCTCTGGGCAAGGGAAAGCCAACTGGCCTGCTAGGCGCCACTGGGCTCTCGCGGGCCCCGCATGCGGCCTACCTCTCTCTTCTTACTTGCACGGAGCACAGCAGAGCGGGGAGGGACCCCCCGCTGCCGAGGATTTCACACCACGCCCTCGCGCGGGCAGACCAGCTGGCGGCAAGAGCGCTGTGGCCACCGAGGCAAACCGGTTAGTGTGTCCCTGGGGGCTGAAAATGAAAGTTGTTTTTGGGGGCCATCTACGTGACTTACATGGCCAACCGATCTTGGGAATGCGACACACCAAATATGGCAAATGAAGGAAGGAAAAGTGCCCCGAGTGCTGGGACCGAGCAGGGGAAAGGTGGGCAAAGACGCAGCGTCCCGGTGCGCCCAGGTGCTGGCTCTGCGGGAATCGGAGGAAATCCCACCCATCTCCTCCGAACCTCATTGATCCAGCTTCCCACCATAATCGGCAGCTCCCCGCAATCTCCCAGTCCAACTCCCCCAACCAGCTTCCCTCCCTCCAGCCCCCCACCATCCTTGCTCCCACAAAGGACCTTGGTTTTGTTGTGTGTGTGTGTGTTAATGTCTCTCCCTTGGGAAAATGTTCCCACCTCTGCCTGCCCCTGGATCTGCGTCCCACTGCGAGTCCCCAGCAAAGACTGGCAGACAGGGGACTGGATGCCACGGCAAGGTGACAGATGCAGCAGTTCTGTGCAGCCTTGGCTGCAGGACAGAAGGCCACGGGCCTGTCTTGAGCCCATCTGGCCCATGTGCAGGCACAAGGGTGACTTAGTTGGGACTCAGACTCCTGGGGTCCCACATGGGCAGTGACATGGCTGAGACCAAGCACGCGGGCAGGGATAGTAACCATTGCAACGAAGGGTTTTCTCCAGGTTGGCAGGTGGCCCCAGCTGTGAGCAGCTCAGCAGGTGCTGCCACTGCACACACAGTGCACTATGGGTGCCAAGTGTCCTGCGTGGCCTCCGACACTTCCTCCCCTCCTCCCAAGTACTCTGGGGCAATGCCAGATTTTCCCAGCATGCACTGGCAGGCCCAGATGGTGGGCCTGTAGGTGTGACAACACTGTTGTGGCTTGACACATCGCCTTGTTTGTGGAATAAACAACTGCTGTGTGCAGCCCATCTCAGCGCTGTTTGCATGGGGCTGGGCCAAGGGTGTCATGAAGGCCAGTTTGTGCTTGTGGCATAGACAGGCCCACAGTGACAAGGTGGGCATGGACACTCCTCTATTTGGAGCCAGTCCAACAGCAGATAGACTTAGTTTGTGGCGCCCAGGGCAGAGTGAGTGCAAGAGAGTCCAGAGAGGGTCAGGCTCCTTCACTTATACTTTTCCTCTTGGCCCCTTTTGCGGAGTGAGAACAGCTCCCTTCCTCTTAGACCCAGGCCCATGAACCAGCATGTGGCACTCAGGCGTTTACACTTCACCTGTGCATTTGGATCACTAAATGGCAGGGGGTCTAAGCTGATTTAATTAAGTCACATGCAGAAGGTCTGGAAGAGAAGAGCCAAACAAGAAAAGCAGCCATGGAGGGGCGGCACTGTGTATGGCGCCACCCCAACTTTAATGTGGCAGAGGCATGGCCAGGCAGCCATGTTACACTATGTCTGCCCAGCTCCTTGATAGGTCACCAAAGGAGGAGTCAGCGTGGTGTTTGCTGAAAGCAGTGAAGTAGCTGTTCGTGATGGTGATTGGCAGAGGCTTCCATGGTGTCCTTTAGGACAGGTGTAATAGGCAGAATATTACAACCAGCCAGATGAAGCATCATGGGGATGAAGCATCACCCACCATGGGATGGGCCTCATTTAACTCAGTCAAGGCCCTGTGTTTACAGTCAGGACACTGGAGTATCAAGAAAAGCAAAGGATCCCCAAGACAAGACACTATGATCTTCACATCTTCTTCAGAGTCCCCGCGTGATGAAGTGGGACTGCTCCTGATGTGCTCTTTGAATGCTGAGTGGGGATTATTGACCTGGGAAGGTTGCAGGGGAGTTTTGTTGGGACTGGCTACATTGGGGATGGCAGACTTTCCCTGAGGGAGAATACCTGAGCATGTAACAGGAGAACCCAGGAAGGGAGTTGGAGGCCAGGTGACACCTCTGCCCAGGAAACTGGACAAGGGCAGGGGGAGGCTGAGTGAGAGGCTGGAGAGAGTTTCAGTTTGGAGCTGGCTAGGAGAATGGAGGGGAGCCCAGATGGGCTCTGGCCTCCCAACGGGGCTTTGGCCTCCCTCCACTGCCCACCGCCCACAAGATAGACCTACCTGAGGAGGTCCTGTTGTCTGTACCTGCAAGACCTGTCTTGGACTGTATTCCTGTTGTCTAAATAAATCTGTTTTACTGACTGTGACAAAGTAGGGCTGTTCTTAATGTTTCCTCTGAATACTGTGTGGGTGCCTCAGTTTCTGGCCGACACTCTGTCTCCTGGCAACTAATGGCCTGGGCCCTTCCCCCCTGCAAAGGGATGCTAAAGGTGTGGGAGAACAAAGAGGTCAGGTGACCTCCTGGCCCAGGAAAGGAACTCAGCAGAGGAGGAGGGGCTGGAGGAGGTTTCACTTGGGAGCTGACTGGGGATGAGGACTGAGGGCAGATGGGGTTGTCTGGCTCACGGGGCCCCAGAGTGGACCCGGCTGAGGGTCTGGTTCGCTGTACCTACAAGTTCTGTTTTAGACCATGTTCCTGTCATCTAATAAACCTCTGTTTTACTGGCTGGCTGAGAGTCACGTCTGACTGCGAAGTGAGGGTGCAGGACCCTGTGGCTTCCCCAGGACCCCGCCTGGGCGGACTCGCCGTGGGAAGCACACGGAGGGGCAGAGGATGCTGAATGCTCCAAGGAGAGACCCAGGAGGTGAAGACGTGTGAGCTTCTTGCCCTGCAGACAGTCTGCTCCAAGGGAGAGGAAGCTCCCCAGAGTTCTGCCTGGCTTTGTGGGGAGCAGCTCCAGAGCATTGCCCAGGGACTCCGTGACACTGGCTGGCTGAGAGTCATGGTGAATCACAGGAAGACAGAGATGTAGGGCCATGTTTCCCCCCACACTCCATGACACCTGGGGTCAGAGGTGGGATCTATTGCACCCCATGGATGGCGCTTCCTGCAGTAAGTGATTGGGGAGCAGTAAAACAAAGGGGGGATAACGAGGACCAAGCATGCTGAAGAGTCAGTGAGGGACAGTTTCAGGGGGCAATTAACCCCTGGGAGTGTGTGACCAGCAAGAAGAACACTTGCAGTGACAAGGTTACCCTGGGGATTCAGCGAGTGGTCCCGGGGCGGGGGAGTCTGCAGCTCGACCCTGGCAGAGAGGTGGTGACCTAGAGAAGTTCTGACACACTAAGGGTCTCCCTGGAAACCATGGGGAGCGGCGAGCACCCCGGCCTGTGAAAGGCCAGCAGGAAGAGGTATGCCAAGCAGTTTAAGAGTGACCTGGTGGAGCAGTGCCAGCAGAGGGGACTGCGCAGAGGGAGGCTCACCAAAGACCAGCTGGTTGCCCAGCTGGAGGAGGGAGATCACTTGAATGAACTGATCCCTGTCTCTGAGGGAAAGAGCCTGGCAGATGCAGCACAGGCCAGTGTCTGTCCCCGCTGGGAGTGGTCAGCTGGCTGCTGAGGGCTTCCCGAGACTCCTCCTACCTATGCCTAGGGGAGGGGCTGGAAGGAGCCCACAAATATTGAGGGCACCATCACACCCCCCCTGCCCTGGACAGCAGGGGATCCTCCCGGCAAAGCTCCCCATTTGTGGAGCTGAAGTGGCTGAAATGGGAGAAGGAGCTAAAACTGAGAGAGCTGGAGGATCATGAAAAACAGAGACAGCATGAGCTGGAGGAGAAAGAGCAGGGGCAGCTCTAGCTTTTTTGTCACCCCAAGCACCACAGTCAGGCAGCCTTTGGCAGCTTGCCTGTGGGAGGTCCCTGGTCCTGGGGATTCGGCAGCTTGCCTGTGGGAGGTCTGCTGGTCCTGCAGCTTCGGCGTACCCGCCGCCAAATTGCTGCCAAATCCACGGGACTGGCGGACCTCACGCAGCCAAGCCGCTGAAGGCAGCCTGACTGCCGCCCTTCCAGAGACCAGCAGGGTGCCCTCCCATGGCTTGGCACCCCAGGCATGCGCTTGGAGCGCTGGTGCCTGGAGCCACCGCTGAGAAAGGGAGAGAGAGGCAGCATGAACTGGAGCTGGCAAGGCTGAGGAGCAGCGAGCCCCAGGCTGCACTGAGTTAGGGGGGACCCAGGACTGCACGGAGCTTTGATAAGTGCATCCTGGCCCAGCGTAAGGAGGGGGAGGACATGGATGACTTCCTGGATGCCTTTGAGACGGCCTGTGAGCTGCACCAGGTTGATCCTGTGGACAGGCTCTGGGTTCTCACCCCTTACAGGACTTCAAAGCTGTGGCATTGTAACACCAACTGGAAGGGGCAGAGAAAGGGGACTACTAACTATTCAAAAAGGTCCTGCTATGCGAGTTTGGGCTGACTCCTGAGATGTACCGGGAAAGGTTCTGGAGTCAGCATAAAACCCCTGAGGTCTTATATCTGCAACTGGCTGTCCACATGGAGGGATATGCCAACAAGTGGGCAAATGGGGCCCAGATGAAGGAGGACCTGGTTAAACTGATTGTACTAGAGCAACTGTATGAGCAGTGCCCATCCGACCTGAGACTGTGGTTGGTGGACAAAAAGCCAGAGAACCCACGACACGCAGGGCAGCTGTCCGAAGAGTTTGTGAAGAGCCAGCCAGGGGGCGGCAGGGAAGAGTAGAAAAGGAACAGACCCGCCATGACGCAAAGACAGCGTGACCCTGGGACCTCCCATAGGGGAACCATGGAGAACCCCCTCCCAAGGGGAACATCCGGCGTCAGGGCCAACCGACCGGCTTGAGGGGACCAACGGGACACAGGCTGCTATTACTGTGGCCAGAGAGGCCACATATGGACCCAGTGCCCCAAGCTCAAGGACAGACTGAGCAGACGGAACCCAGCCAGACGACGGGCAGGCTTCCCAGACAAGGGGGGGCTGGCAGCTTATCAAATGCTCAGGAGAGAGGAGGGCCCCAGCCAACTACTCTACAGGGCTGGATGCCCCAAACTCAAGGTTCTCTGTTTACAGGGTGGGCAAGGGGCTGGCCCTGAGGAGTGAGTGCCTTGTTCCCCTGGAGGTGGATGAGAGGAAAGTCTATGGATACTGGGACACAGGTGCTGAGGTGACACTGTCCCAGCCCGAGGTGGTAGCTCCAGATCAGCTGATGCCCAACACCTATCTGACCCTGACGGGGGTGGGCGGGACCCATTCAAGGTGCCTATGGCAAGGATACACTTGAAATGGGGGGCCAAGGAGGGCCCCAAAGAATTGGGGGTGCACCACCATTTGCCCACTGAAGTGTTAATGAGGTGGGGGACATGGAGGACAGGCCAAGCAACCCCTAGGGTTCCCTGGTCATGACCTGTAGCCCGAGCTGGCAAGGGACACTGAGCCCTGACCTCGGGGAAGGTACCTTGCCCGAGGCGGAGGACCCTATCCTGGTGCGGAGGGAGTGCCCAGGAACACAGCTCAGGGAGGCTGCAGCTTCAGACCCAGCCAGCGAGAGAGAGCAGGTCCCCGTCCCTGTCCCAGCTGCTGAGTTCCAGGCCGAGTTGGAGAAAGATCCCTCCTTGTGGAAGATAGTCCGGTACAGACCATGGGGAGAGCTTGCCGGAAAAGGTTGCCTT
>NC_133788.1:24045194-24048687 GCF_003597395.2 Chelonoidis abingdonii
GTAGCCCGAGCTGGCAAGGGACACTGAGCCCTGACCTTGGGGAAGGTACCTTGCCCGAGGCGGAGGACCCTATCCTGGTGCGGAGGGAGTGCCCAGGAACACAGCTCAGGGAGGCTGCAGCTTCAGACCCAGCCAGCGAGAGAGAGCAGGTCCCCGTCCCTGTCCCAGCTGCTGAGTTCCAGGCCGAGTTGGAGAAAGATCCCTCCTTGTGGAAGATAGTCCGGTACAGACCATGGGGAGAGCTTGCCGGAAAAGGTTGCCTTGGGAAAAGGGATTCCTGTACTGAGAATGGGCTTCCCCAGGGGAAATTAAGTCATAGGGAATCAGGAGGCAGCTGGTGGTACCCCGGAAGTATCGCCACCAGCTGCTGTACCCGGCCCATGACATCCCCCTCTCAGGGCACCAGGGAACCTGGTGTACCCAGCAGAGGCTGCTACAGAACTTTTACTGGCCTGGGGTCTTTACCCATGTCTGGCAGTACTGCCGATCCTGTGACCCCTGACAGAGGGTAAGGAAGGCCCAGGACAAGGGGAAAACAGCTGTAGGACCCTTGCCCATCATAGAGGAGCCTTTCCAAATGGGGGCCAGGGTCAAAAGGGGGGCTCTTAATCAAGAGAGCCCAAATCACAGCCCTCCAGACTGGAACGCGGGGAGAAGACCCCATTCCAGTTTGAACCCCAGGGGTATTGGGGTGGGAAAAGGGCACAGGCCGCATAAGCCTTCCCACATGCAGACTACGAGTGCCATCAAGCACACCCAACCTACGGGGGGGATGGGAAACTGAAAGGACCTGGTATAATTCTCCCCCAGGAAGGGGGAGGATACTGGGGCATCTATGGGAACGTGGGTAGGTTCGAACTTCCCCAGGTCACTGGCTGAAGTGACCCTGCTCAGTTCGGTCTCAAAGGGGGGAGAGATGTGATGAACTGGGACTGTTCTTGATGTGCTCTTTGAATACTGAGTAGGGAGTGTTGACCTGGGAAGGTTGCAGGGGAGTTTTGCTGGGACTGTCTGCATTGAGGATGGGAGGCTTTCCTTGAGGGAGGATATCTGAGCATGTAACATGAGAACCCAGGAAGGGAGTTGGAGGCCAGGTGACACCTCTGCCCAGGAAACTAGACAAAGGCTGGGGGAGGCTGAGTGAGGGGCTGGAGGGAGTTTCAGTTTGGAGCTGGCTAGGAGAATGGAGGGGAGCCCAGATGGGCTCTGGCCTCCCAACGGGGCTTTGGCCTCCCTCCACCGCCCTCCCCCAGGATGGACCTAACTAAGGGGTTCTTGTTGTCTGTATTGGCAAGACCTGTCTTGGACTGTGTTCCTGCCATCTAAATAAACCTTCTGTGTTACTGGCTGGCTGAGAGTCATAGGAAATCGCAGGAAGCCGGGGGTGTAGAGCCGTGTCTCCTCCCCATTCCGTAAGACCCTGTCCCAGGCTAGAGTCCCTCATCCTGTAAGTACAATCTGTGTTCTTTGTTTCCAGATATGTACATTGACATTTAGCTGGGTTAAAATGTGCATTGTTACCAAATGATCCTGATCACTTTGTCCTCTTCATTACTTACCACACTCCCAATTTTTGTGTCATCTGCAAACTTGATCGGTGATGATTTTCTGTTCTGCCAGGTCCTTGACAGATATGTGAATTAGTGTAAGTCCTAGAAACGATTCCTGTGATACCCCAGTAGAAACTCACCTGATCGGTGATGATTCCCCGTTTACAGTTATGTTTGGAGACCTATCAGTCAGCCAGTTTTTAATCCATTTAATGTGTGCCAAGTTAATTTTATATCTTTCTAGTTTTGTATCCAACATGTCGTGTGGTACCAAGTCATATGGGATATAGAAGTCTAAGCATATTACATCAATACTATTTTATCTTTGTCAACCAAATTTGTAATCTCATTTACAAATGCATATATCAAGTTAGGTTGACACTATCTATTTTCCATAAACCCATGTCTAATGGCCTTAATTACATTATCCTCCTTTAATTCTTTTTTAACTGAATCCCATCAGAGCTATTCTATTACCTTGACTGGGATTGATGTCAGACTGACAGGCCTATGTAAGCTGGTTCATCTAGTTTCCCTGTTGAATATTGACGCAACAGTAGCTTTCTTCCTTCTTCCTGAACTTCCCCTGTGTTTCAAGACTTACTGAAAATCAATAGTGACAGTCCAGCGAGATACTCAGCCAAATCTTTTAAAACTCTTAGATGCAAGTTACCAGGATCTGCTGATTTAAAAAATGTCTACCATTAGTAGCGGTTGTTTAACATCCATCAGTGAGTACATTCTAAGAGGGATGATTTCCATCCCCTTCCACATCCCCTCTAGCTTTGTAGTTGTATGATGGCTTTACAGTGGCACAGGATTAAGTTGAACATTAAAGGATGATTGTTTGGAAGCTTAGTGGGACACAATAAACTGTTGGTTAAATGGAAGCTTAAATACTTGGGTGAGCCCAGGAGGGAACTTCAGAGCTACTCTCCTGGTTCTAGACAGCTGGCTGTGTTAACAGGGCTGGGCAGTTCAGCAGGAGACGTGGTAGAGCTGATCTCCAGGTCTGCAGTGTAAATGTCTTTATGTGCTAGTCTGACTCCAGCCCATAATGAATGGACTGAAATCAAATGCCAGGGGACATACCCAGCCCTCGTTAATGGGAGTTCTGATAAGACAGGCTTGCACGCCCCAGGGAAAATTCCAAATCCAGACATCAATCTGTTACACACTGTCAGAAACACTCAGGTCTGGACACGGTGCCTGTGCATGTTACCCTGCAGGTAGCTGGGCCTTCCCTGCATGGAGACAATGTTCTGTGAGTTCAAGATCTGAGCCCTGGCTTAAACACTTCCAACTGTGACTCTCAGTGCACCGCGCGACCGCATCCTCCTGCCTCTGCCAGCCAAATGTGTGCGTGTAATAATTATAGCCCTGAGAGGAGATGGGGGGAGGGGAGACCGTTGTGTGTTTTCCACAATGTATAATTTTGCATCTGATTAGTGCACTCTAACTTCACATTAAGGGACGTTCTGCTGGATTCTGACGCCACGGTGCTCAGGAGGAAGAGGACATTAAATGTAAGCGAGGAGCAATTGCTTGGAGCTTGAGAAAGCAATTAGGGAAACCTCAAGCAGATTCTTCCAAATTAAGCTGATTTTGGAAAGAAGGAATCCCCTATAATTAGCTCTACCGCTTCCCAGCAGCTCAGCCCCTTCCATGTGCTATGAAGCAGTGAGGACAGTTTCATGAGCAAAATATGGTTGCAGTGGCTTCTTTGAAAGTTTTTCAGCTCCAACACATTTCAGGCTGAATTCATTTCCGTTTGGCAAAGGCCTGAAGCATCAGTATGGAGACTAATAGTTTCTCCTATTAGCTTTTCTGTGGACCAGTGGTTTGGATCTATTCTGGAGCCCCAAGGAAAAGGATGTTCTGTGACAGACACTTAGCACCACCTGCTGGTACCATCAGGGCTGGGAGTCTCACACCGGAATTGG
>NC_133788.1:24049811-24105773 GCF_003597395.2 Chelonoidis abingdonii
TTCTTTGTTTCCAGATATGTACATTGACATTTAGCTGGGTTAAAATGTGCATTGTTACCAAATGATCCTGATCACTTTGTCCTCTTCATTACTTACCACACTCCCAATTTTTGTGTCATCTGCAAACTTGATCGGTGATGATTTTCTGTTCTGCCAGGTCCTTGACAGATATGTGAATTAGTGTAAGTCCTAGAAACGATTCCTGTGATACCCCAGTAGAAACTCACCTGATCGGTGATGATTCCCCGTTTACAGTTATGTTTGGAGACCTATCAGTCAGCCAGTTTTTAATCCATTTAATGTGTGCCAAGTTAATTTTATATCTTTCTAGTTTTGTATCCAACATGTCGTGTGGTACCAAGTCATATGGGATATAGAAGTCTAAGCATATTACATCAATACTATTTTATCTTTGTCAACCAAATTTGTAATCTCATTTACAAATGCATATATCAAGTTAGGTTGACACTATCTATTTTCCATAAACCCATGTCTAATGGCCTTAATTACATTATCCTCCTTTAATTCTTTTTTAACTGAATCCCATCAGAGCTATTCTATTACCTTGACTGGGATTGATGTCAGACTGACAGGCCTATGTAAGCTGGTTCATCTAGTTTCCCTGTTGAATATTGACGCAACAGTAGCTTTCTTCCTTCTTCCTGAACTTCCCCTGTGTTTCAAGACTTACTGAAAATCAATAGTGACAGTCCAGCGAGATACTCAGCCAAATCTTTTAAAACTCTTAGATGCAAGTTACCAGGATCTGCTGATTTAAAAAATGTCTACCATTAGTAGCGGTTGTTTAACATCCATCAGTGAGTACATTCTAAGAGGGATGATTTCCATCCCCTTCCACATCCCCTCTAGCTTTGTAGTTGTATGATGGCTTTACAGTGGCACAGGATTAAGTTGAACATTAAAGGATGATTGTTTGGAAGCTTAGTGGGACACAATAAACTGTTGGTTAAATGGAAGCTTAAATACTTGGGTGAGCCCAGGAGGGAACTTCAGAGCTACTCTCCTGGTTCTAGACAGCTGGCTGTGTTAACAGGGCTGGGCAGTTCAGCAGGAGACGTGGTAGAGCTGATCTCCAGGTCTGCAGTGTAAATGTCTTTATGTGCTAGTCTGACTCCAGCCCATAATGAATGGACTGAAATCAAATGCCAGGGGACATACCCAGCCCTCGTTAATGGGAGTTCTGATAAGACAGGCTTGCACGCCCCAGGGAAAATTCCAAATCCAGACATCAATCTGTTACACACTGTCAGAAACACTCAGGTCTGGACACGGTGCCTGTGCATGTTACCCTGCAGGTAGCTGGGCCTTCCCTGCATGGAGACAATGTTCTGTGAGTTCAAGATCTGAGCCCTGGCTTAAACACTTCCAACTGTGACTCTCAGTGCACCGCGCGACCGCATCCTCCTGCCTCTGCCAGCCAAATGTGTGCGTGTAATAATTATAGCCCTGAGAGGAGATGGGGGGAGGGGAGACCGTTGTGTGTTTTCCACAATGTATAATTTTGCATCTGATTAGTGCACTCTAACTTCACATTAAGGGACGTTCTGCTGGATTCTGACGCCACGGTGCTCAGGAGGAAGAGGAAATTAAATGTAAGCGAGGAGCAATTGCTTGGAGCTTGAGAAAGCAATTAGGGAAACCTCAAGCAGATTCTTCCAAATTAAGCTGATTTTGGAAAGAAGGAATCCCCTATAATTAGCTCTACCGCTTCCCAGCAGCTCAGCCCCTTCCATGTGCTATGAAGCAGTGAGGACAGTTTCATGAGCAAAATATGGTTGCAGTGGCTTCTTTGAAAGTTTTTCAGCTCCAACACATTTCAGGCTGAATTCATTTCCGTTTGGCAAAGGCCTGAAGCATCAGTATGGAGACTAATAGTTTCTCCTATTAGCTTTTCTGTGGACCAGTGGTTTGGATCTATTCTGGAGCCCCAAGGAAAAGGATGTTCTGTGACAGACACTTAGCACCACCTGCTGGTACCATCAGGGCTGGGAGTCTCACACCGGAATTGGGAAGGGTGGGGAACGCAGGCAGGGGAAGTGTGTCACAGAACAGTTCCTGGAAGACTCCTCAGGCCTGAGACGCTAGGACAGCTGATGTCAGGGTCTCCTCTCTGAATGCTCTTGCCCCAGCACAGTTCTTTGGTCCCCTGGAGGTGGGCCTGACAGCCCATGGGAGGTCATCCCCCTGCACTGCCTTTATCTGGTTATTAAGAATGACTGCAGTGGGCTGGTACCATCCGTGCAGTATCCAGAGCTCTGTGGGGGCAGGGACCATAGGTGATTCTCTGGGACCCCTCAAATGGAGCTGATTCTTGATATAAAAGGGTTGGAGGGAGGGTTAGGCAGCTCCCAGTCTCCTGCTGCGGAAGAAGTGGAGCCCATCTGCTTTGGGCTGGGGCTGGGCATAGTTGCCACATTCTTCACAGCTTCTAAAGTCAGCGGGGACCACTATGATCATCTAGTCTCAGCTCCTGCATAGCCCAGGCCAGAGAACATCCCCCAGCAACTCCTGCATTGACTAGGGCTTCCAGCTGAGCCAGACCCAAGCTTTTACAACGCGACGCCCAGTCTGAATGTAAGAATGGCCATACTGGGTCAGACCAAAGGTCCATCCAGCCCCAGTGGCCAATGCCAGGTGACCCAGAGGGAGTGAAGCTAACAAGTAATTGATCTCTCTCCTGCCATACATCTCCACCCTCTGACAAACAGGCTAGGGACACCATTCCTTACCCATCCTGGCTAATAGCCATTAATGGACTTAACATCCATGAATTTATCCAGCTCTCGTCTAAACGCTGTTATAGTCCCAGCCTTCACAACAGCCTCAGGCAAGGAGTTCCACAAGTTGACTGTGCACTGTGTGAAGAATTTCCTTGTATTTATTTCAAACCTGCTGCTCATTCATTTCATTGGGTGGCCCCTAGTTCTGGATTGAAAGACTTGGGGGGTGGTTCAGTGCCAGGCTAGTGCTTAGCCAGGAAGTCTCATTCTGCCTTTGCTTGCTAGGCTGAAGAGCCCTCTACTATCAGAGCTCTAGTTACAGCCCACACAGCCCTCGCTGCGAGCCAGGCAGGGGCGTGCTACTGCCCATTTACACATGTGGGGAAGAGACTGGGCGAGAGTCGCCTGCAGACGTTCCTGCCAGAGTCCTCATTCTAACCTTGGGCTTGCTCCATTAGTTGTGCAGCATCCAGGCCCTGCTGGCTGCAGAGCAGTTAGATGGCCCGTGGCTATGAGCAGGCTTGTGCTAGCCATATGCCTCCCTTGCCAATGTAGGTGGCCCTTCCCTCAGTGGCTTAAGAATTGGTCTGTGGCACACCGGGCTTGGCTTTCCCCCAGCCTCAGAAGTTAGTCTCCCAGGACCCAGGTTGTTGAGAAGAGGCCAGAGCTTAGGGGTGACTCCTGCGGGTGCTGCTGGGGAGTGTGTGCTGGGGCTGGGGAGTGGCTGGGACTGGGTTCACACTGGTGGGGGTCAGGCCTGGGGAGGGGTGGAATAGAGTTAATGGGGGCCTGGCGTCACAGGTAGGGGGAAGAGCAGAGCAAGGTGGGGAGTGATTTACAGCCATACCAGCAGCACCTGGGGTTGGGCAGTGCCAACCTGTGGGGCCAGCCCAAGGACTGGTTAGTTTTAGGGCAGTGGATGGAGGTTTGCCTGGCTCCCTACTTCTGCTCCTCCGGTTCCTGCCTCCCCCCCAGAAGTGGCTGCTAGGCAGAGGCCCAGAGATGTCACTGGGTGACATCTCCTCGGGTGTGAGAGGGGCTCTCTGACCAGCAGGACTTGGTGGTTGTCTCTCATTTCAGACTCTCGCTTCCCCTTTCTCACAGCCCGGAGCCTCTTGCACAAGCCAGAGGCCACACGTGCTCCAGCTGGGTGCAGGGGAAAGAACACGTCAGCCTCTGTCATGGCTCATGGTGAAAATGCCCCAACAAACCTGCTGGGGAGAGAGCCATGAAATGGGTGTTTGTTAGAGCGCCGCCTACCAACGACCCTGTCCTTCCACAGGAATGGGCACACTCATATGCACGCACGTGTGCTCACACCTGGACACTCGCTCGTACTGTGTGCATGCCAGGCTCATGTCCCGCCCACACTCACATGTTCACTCACATTTCCCTCCCCCAGACCGTCAGGCCCTGACTGGGAGAGAGCTTGGATGGCAGTGGTTTCCCCTGCGCCCAGAGCATCCTGCTCTCCCTGGCTTCTCTGTTGGGGTTTTGGGGCAAACCACATGCTCTGGGCCTGTTTACATTTGGGTTTTACTCTGCCCTGTAATCTGCTGCTGGTTCCTTCACACAGCGTGTCCCAAGCGCTGCGCACAGCTGTAAATCCCGGGCAGGCTGGCCATGCGCCCACCCTGCTCCCATGTTTAGTATGAGAGGGGGACCCTGGAACAGAGGCCTGCTGACTGCAACATTGCTCACAGCTGAGCAGCTGGAAAGGAGGCCACTGGGGGTGCCAACTTGGGCATGAAGGGAGCTGGCTTCCTTTAAATGCAGCCTGACCCCTCCTCAAGAACAGAGACACAGGCTCCAGGCTCCATTGATGTGCATGTGGAATGGTTGCTCTGCAGAGACACAAACACCTGTGTGGCCTTTGTACCAAACCCAGGTTAGAACTGACACCTGCCAACCCCCTGGGGGTGCAAATGCTGCTTGTGTGAGAGAATGAGAATTGTACAGGTTCCCGACCAGAAGGGTGGGTGGGTGTGTGTGTGTGTGTGTGTGTGTGTGTGGAAGTGGAAGTGGAAGTGGAAGTGGAAGTGGAAGCCAGGGACTGGCCATCTATCCTCCGCTCACACATACTCTTACATACATTCATCCCTGACCAGGAGCTGGCTCCTCCCATCTCTTCATGTTCTGATGTTTAGCTATTGGAAGTAAATCTGGCTCTGTTCTAACAGAACTGGGGTTGCACAAAGGGGACCTGGCCTGTAGGCTGGGCTCTCTAGCTATTAGGCCACTCTTGCTGGATCAGAACCAGCAGCACTGCTGTCCAGTGTACTGGAGCAAGATTGACTCTGCAGAAGAGTCTGTCCAGCTCCATGCACCCAAGCTCTGCGTTGCACAGATCCCTGCTGTGCAATGCAGTGGACCCGAACTGTACGGTGCCCCGGTAACCTCAGGTCTCGTTGGCGACTGGGCACAAAACCAAGCTCCCTTCTCCACTGGTCTGTGCCCCCTTAGCCAACCCACAGGACATCATGCCCCTGGCTGGGGTTAGCATGCTGCACCTTGGCCCAGGCTGAGAAAGGCCATACCTGCCTGCCTTGCTGGGATACCTCTGGGTCCTGCGAGCTGGGAGAACGTGAACTGCTCAATACAGAGATTCAGTTAAATCCCAGCTCTCTGGACACTAATTGCCCCCTTTTTCCTGTTCAATTAATGGCTGGAAATGGTTTGGATTCTGGCAGCAGGTTCTGGACATTGCTGTGAGGAATGGCTCCCGCGGGCTCCATCTGGGTAATTTATAGGCCGTGCTGCATAAATCAGCCCAACGAGAAGCTCTGAGACAGCTGCCTCCCTGAGGCCTAGGAGGCACCCGCTGCTGTCTGGGTACCTGGTGAGTGACAAGGCCGCGTCCCTGAGCTGGGCTCAGCCTCCTCCCGGGGGCCAAGAGAGCCTCAGGGATCAAACAGGCAGGGTGGGGGAGGAGAAGCGACTCACTGCTCAGCCTTTCTCACTCCTTTCCAGCCTCCCCACTTCCTCGCAGCTCTCAGTGGAGACAGGGCTTCCCATGGGGGAGGCAAGGTGGGACAGGTAACGGTTGGTGTCAGAAATGGAGATTTCAGCCCGTTCCTCTCCCTGGGCCTTGCTTTAACTCACTCCCCACCCGCGTTGGGCCCCTGCTCTGAGCTCATTGGCCAGGCAGAGCCAGGAGTGGGTGCATGGGGGGGGGGGCCCTTGGGCAGAGCTGGCACAGCGTCCACATCTGGCAAAGGGCTAGCGGGGGTGTGAGTTCTGTCAAAGCTCGAAGGAGGGCCACAGGCCTGCCCAGCACACACTGGGCAAAGGGACGCTCCCCACAAGGCCTGGGAGCAGAGGAAAGTTCCCTCCTGGCCCCCTGGGGAGAACAAGGACTTCAAACTTCTCCGATTGGGAAGGTTTGATCTTGGGTTGGGTGCAGAGATCAAAGGTCAGGCACCCCTAAGTCTCATGCCCCCCTGGGACTGGCAGAGATTTCCTGGGCTGGCTCTGTTGCCCTGAGACCCAGCCATAAAGATGCTGAATTTGCTTAAGATCTGTGTGAGCTGCGTATGCTTTGCCCAGGTGGGTCCATGCTGTTCTCCCCAGAGAGAGGACAGGACTTGCTGATGTCAGCCAGCGCCACAGGGGCACAGCTGGGCCTGGAACCCAGGCGCAGCCCTGACCCCCCACCTCCGCAGCCTCCCGAGAGCAGCCCAGATGCTGGGAGCCTGGTGCTGTGGTGAGGTGGCACAAGGGAGCGGCTGGCTCCTGCTGTGAGGTTGCCAGCAAGGCTGGGCATGCTGGAGACGGTGAACGCCTGTAAACAGGAGCATGCAGGAAGGGGGCACTTTTGCCTCAATGTGGTGAGCAGATTGGAAACAGTTCTGGTTAAGTCATTGGCTCTTTTGGGAGGTCTGAACTGGAGCTTCTCCTGTCTGTGCCCCCTCCCCACGATTAATCAAAATGCAGCAAATTAGCCCAGATGCTGGGAGATTCGGTTCAAATCCAGTTGTGGTTTGGATCTCGCTCACATGCCTGGCTTCATGTGGGACCTGGGCTTTTGGACAGGATGAAGCCCCCTGGTCTCCAAAGGGCCCTGTTTCCGAGATCAACAGCTCCCTAAAGCCCACACACATGTGTTCAATTAAGCAGCACTTTGGCCAGCCGAGCTGCATAAGTCACTGAGTGGAATGAGGCTGGAGCCCCTGGTGGCAGCTCGCAGTTAATTTTCCTGGCGTTGCTGTGCCACGCCAGCGCACGGAGCAGCCCCGAGCGTGGCTTTAACCCTTTCGTAGCCACCACAGGCCTGGGCTGAACCACTGCACGTAGCCGCCTGCCTGGAGTAATGCAGATTTCCCAGCGTTGTTGCCTGAGCTGCAGCTCACATGGCTGCCACAGTAACAAGACCATTCCCAGTGCGCACATCCTTGCCATGCTCCCGGAGGCTCCAGCCACATGGCAGCACAGCGCAGTCATGCCAGGCTGTACCACATGGACACCACTTTCGAGAGCAGGCACCTGGGGAAAGGAGGGAGGTGCTAATGACCCCACTGCGCCTACGTGCTGTACGTTCCAGCAAAGCGAACAAGGCATTGCAGCCCAGAGGTCGCCTCTCAATACTCCTCCATGGCCAGTGCCTTCCCTGCAGCCAAAGCCACACCCCTCCCCCTTGTGCCCCCTCAAGGGCGGGCCATTGAGGCATCAGGGCTCAGGCCTGAGCAGCGCATTCTGTAGGGCCAGCTTTCCTCTCCCAACGGAGACACACAGGATGGCTGAAGAAATCCCAGATCTGTGGGAGTGTCTCAGGGGAGGGGAATTGGGCTCATTTACATAGTTTTTCCCCATCTCCCACCGTGGCCTGGGAGCAGCTGGGGCTGGGGAGAGGCACATGTTAATAGCTGTGATTCTCCTTAGCTCTCAGACGGCAGCTGGCTGGTGACTCAGAAACAGAATGAGTCTGAATGTGACGGAGCTGGAGCTGGAGCTGGAGCTGTGAGTGTGAGCACATGGGGTTATGTTTTCCAGCCAGAAAGAGTAAGCAGCTGCTTTCAGTCAGGATAATCCTTATTTCATAGTGAGAGGACAACAGAGAAAGAAAGAATGAAACAAAGTCTCAGTGGGAGAGCATGGTGCGGGCCTCCCATGTTACAGTCTGCATTGAACTCAACACAGCATGGCTGCCTGTCTCTGCAGAAAATGCAGTGATGGCCTTAGAGATTTAAAGGTGAAGGGCACAGAAAGTAGAGGCATAAGAATCACACAGCTAAAGACACCTGATGTGAGTGAAAAACAGAAACAAAGCGGAGCCTGGAGCGTGTGACTCACACCCTGTGAGGGCCCGGTCAAAGCTCTGTGTGCTGGGACGGGGGAGCAGACTGAGATCGGGTTGACAGGTTTGTTGGGGAGTACTGTTGTGCTGCTGAACACACTGGGCTACTAAAACAACAGACATCTTGTGAATCCCAAAGATTAGCTAAAGTTGTGCTGCCAAATCGGACACCGCCCAGCAGCGTGAAAGGGTTACAGTCGCACCTGCTGGGAAGGCCTTATCCAAGCACAGCCGCCCTGCCCTGGATGCAGGTAGCTGGCTGGCCAGGAGAGGAAGTAGAACAAGCTGAGCTGCCTCAGCACTTTTCAGTTCCAGTGCCAGGTTGAGGGGTCCTCAGTGACCTTTTGGCCCTAGTGCCATGCAGACTGGCTGAGGACTATGTGACATGGGGCCTTCCAGGCCCAGCCAGGGGACATCTGCTCTCCAGAAGCAGGAGAGGCCTGTGGCCCGCCCAGCCCAGCCCTGCCTGGGGCAGCAGCAAGGAGGGGGCTCCATGGTCAGGCAGCTCACAAGGAATGGCTGTGTCCTGAGCACATCTGAATTCTGGAGGAGCTGCTGGTGCTGTGTGTAGACGCTCCCACTGCCTCAGTGACTGTGGGGAAGGGACCTGTGCACTGCACTGTTGGGCCTGCCTCATTGCCAGCCCAGAGGCAGATCACTCACCTGCCCTGCCCCTCCTTGGGGTCCCCACATGTGACATCTCATGCAGGCAGCATGCCCCCACCCGTCAGGGCCAACAGACACGAGCCAACAACTGTCCCTGGCACCCAGGAGCAGCTCCCAATCCAGACACTCACAAATAGCCACACACAGCTGCTCACAATCACACACCTTGGTACACACACACACACACACACACACACACACACAGAGCTTCTCACAAACACATATACACACAGGTGCTCAACCACAGACACTGGGTACACACACACACACACACACACACACACACCCTACCTGCTTCTGCTCACAACCACACACACTGGTACACACAATATCCTCATACGCATCTTTGTTAAGTCCTGCCTCTGTGCTTGATGCTGTACGAACCACAGAAGACACTTCAGAGCTCACACCCTGCAGCAGGGGACCAAACACTCCAGCTGCTCTGGCTGTGTAATGAGCTCAAAGCAGATAAATACTCAGAAGCACTGTGTCTGGGTCTGAACCGCTGCAATGGGGCCAGCCTGCTGGGCACCCCCTTTCCCATCAGCATCTACCTGGGAGCACTGAAACCCCAGAAAGCAGGGAGCTCACAAGCGACTCCGGCTGGTAAACAGGGATAAGAGTGGCTCAGAGCTGCTGGAGAACCCAGACAGAGGCTCAGTTGGGGAAGGAGAAGAAAGTCTGAAGAAGAGAAGAGCCAAGGGGAGGGGGGGATTTGATGGTAGCCTCCAATTACCAGAAGGTTGGTTCCAAAGAGGATGGAGCTCGGCTATTTTTAGTGGTGGCAGATGACGGAAGAAGGAGCAATGGTCTCAAGTTGCAGTGGGGGAGGTTTACGTTGGATATTAGGAAATGCTATTTCACTAGGAGGGTGGTGAAGCACTGTCACGTGATGGAATTTCCATCCTTCGAGGTTTTTAAGGCCCAGCCTGACAGAGCCCTGACTGGGATGATTTAGTTGGGGATTGGTCCTGCTTTGAGCAGGGGGTTGGACAGATACCTGCCGAGGTCCCTTCCATCCCTAGTCTTCTATGATTCTGACGACCTTTCTGCTGCCACCTGTTGGCGAGCAGGTGGCACTGACTGAGTGGGCCAGGCCTTATTTGCACATCAGTTATGTAGCATGTGGGGGCATGTTGTTTAAAATGCAGCTAACTCTGGTGTGTGGGTGGCAGTAAAGTGTGACTGAGCCTCTTGGGAAATGACAGGACAAGCTCTACCCCCAGTGTGCCTGGGTCACCCCAAGTGCAGTGTGGTTGTCCCCAGGTGTGGAGGGGTTGTGTTGGGGTGTGGTTGCCTTTGGGCAGGGAGGGGTGGGGTGTGGTTGCCCCTGGGGGCAGGGCGGGAAAGGCGGAGGGGGTGAGGGTGAGGGTGGGGTTAGGGTTGGGGTTGGGGTTGGGGTTGCCCCCAGGCAGGGAAGGAGTCTTGAACAAGTCAAAGGAAAGAGGAAGGCATTTGCCATCATGGGAGTGTTTCTTGAGGGGGAGGAGCCTGCCAAGGGTTTGAGGTGCTGGGTCTTTGTGTTTGAAGGGTTGAGGGGAGGCAGTTCTGGGGGGCTGGACAGCAGAGAGCTAGAGCCACTTGGAAAGGGGGGATTGGTTCTGGGCTGAGAGGGCCTTTGGTACAGACTTCCCTGCCCAGCACCTAATGCTGAAATGCCCTTTACAGGCTCAGCTGGCAGAGCTCCTGGAGCAGTCTGCACGCCTGGGTCAGGGGCAATGTTCCCTCTAATTTTTGACAGGCCGGGTGTGCAAAAAATTTCTTCTGTGGAAATTGTTGTGCTTCTGTGCAAATTGTTGTGCACATGGTGCTTCGCTGTGTGCGCAGGCACACGTGCACAGCTGAGAGGGAACAGTGGTCAAGAGATCGAGTCCTGGCGCAGCCTGGACAGCACTGGCAGCCTTAGACTCCATCAATGCCAGACAGCGAAGTGAGTGGGGAGCTGGGGTGGAGGGAGGGGAACTCCTCAGCCATCCACAAGTGCCAAAGGAGTGGAGCCTTGGACTACTGTTAAGATAGCCTGGGGTGTTGGTTCATACCTCAGTATTTGTTACTTTAGTCATTATTGGCTCCCCCCTGATGCTTTCCCTCCTAATACAAGTCTTGGTTCTAACCCTCTGGTCACTGTGCTTGTGTGTGGGGAAGTGCTGGCCCTGGGGACTCCCAAGTGGGACATATCCTGTCCCAGGTCTCTGGGTGGGAGCTTGAGCTGATGTTCGTTAAAGGGAATCCCCTGAAAAATTGAACCAGTCTCTGTTTGCTGCTGACAACCCTGGTAGAAGGGGCCATACTGGAAGAGCAGAGTCCCTGGCCACTAGTCAGCAGAGCCGGCAGCTGTAACTGGCCTGCCATTGTCTCTAAAGAACCAGCTGATGGACCCATTAAGACGTTCTAGCAGAACAACACCCCTCATCTCAGCTCGGCCGCCCTCCCACTCAAGTTTAACGCTGACACCTGGTAACTTCTCTTCCAGAAAGCAAAGAAATAAGAAAGGCAGCGGGGGCCCGGGGAGCTCCTGGCCTGGTAAATCTGCTAGCCCTTGCGGGGAAGCTAGCAAGGGGAGCCAGAGCCAGGAGTGTGATGGAAGCTCACTCCGCCTGCCCCAGCTGTCTCCCCAAAGCCTGGTCCATGGGAGGAGGGGAAGTGAGGGCACCAGCCATTGGTATGTCCCCTGCCCATTGGGGAAAGTCACACAGAACTCCCGGCAGGTGGAGAGATGGGGAGATTGTAGAGAGTCCCTGAACTAGAAGGGGAGGGAAGAAGGCACCAGGGTTGGGTGACTGGACAACAAGTGTGAAAAATCGGGACAGGGTGGAGGGGTAATAGGAGACTTATAAGAAAAGGACCCCAAAATTGGGACTATCCCTATAAAATTGGGACATTTGGTCACCCAGGGGTGGGGGGAATGGAGGTATGCAAGGAGCCACTGGAGATACTGTGCAGTGAGCTTGGCTGGCAGAAGCTGTGGATGGCCAAACTCCCATTGCCCCAGGTAAATCAGACCCCAGAAGTGAAGCCCGATCCAGAATTCCCAGTTGTAGGAGATGGTTTGGGGTGGCAGTGGGGATGGCAGCAGCAGCAGAGTCTGCCCCTGCATGAGGTGAGACCCTGCTACACGTACTGGAAGGGGACTGGCCCATGCCCATGACCCCAGCGGGTGTCAGTGTATACACGTGAATGGCACATGTACACTGCCATGTGCCCCGCAGCCATGAGACCTTGGAAAGCAACGCTGGCAGCTCAGGGACCAGCATATCCAAAACTAAGGGCTGGGGGCCTGGGTTCCTGCAAGGGTTTTGCTGAGTTGACTTGGGCCGGAAGTGCAGTGGAACTCGACATCCCAGCCACTCTGGGCTGTGGTGGGACAAGTGACCCAGGGAGGGAGCTTGGTCCTGAGGCTGCCAGAGAAGATTCAGGTCAGTTCTCGTTTTATCTGGTCCCGGTTGTCTCCCCACAGCAGGGAGCCCAGAGAGCAGCAGCAGCAGCCAGGGTTTGGGAAGGGGAACGGAGAAGCTGCTTCCTGCTCAAACTTGGCTCTGTGTGTTGGGGTCTCTCCCCCATGGTATCTGTAGCATCCCCACCCCACTTCTCACTCCTTCCAACCTATCCAGTGCTAAGGTTTTCTCCCCTGACCTCCCCTCTGGCCACATCGTTCTCTGCCCAAACCATCCCTTCTCTGGCTTCCTGCCTTCCTCTCACATTCTGTCTCTTTACCCCCTGCCCCAGCTCAGCACCTGGTCTGGCCTGGCCTGCCTCCCTCTCAGCTCTTGTTCCTCCTCCTCCTCCCCCTTCTGCCCTTACCCCCAGACCTCCACTGTCCTGGCTTGGCTGCTGCACTTGGGCTGAAACTCTGTTCTCTGCGCCACACCTCTCGAGCTTGCATGGCCAGTGCTCAGGGCAGCACTCTTGGCTCCCTAGGCCTTACTGGCTGCTGCATTGTAGGAAACGTAGTATCTGTCTCACAGGGGGAAAGGTTGGGGCTGAGCCCTTCAGGGAGATAGGTGTGCACAATGCTTCAGGCTATTGATCACCACTGTAGTGTAATTTCTCCCTGATCTCACTAGATGGCAGCATGTGACCCATCCTTGTGAGCCAGGCAGAGTGGCAGGTGCTGGGGTTGGTTGCAAGCAGGGCCCAGTGGAGAGGAGTCTGGGGAGATTACAGCAGGGACTAACGCTGCTCAGTGAGCGAAAGTAGCCCCCACCTGCTGGGGCAGCTCCAGCCTCGTTGCCAGGCTGCAGCCCAGGGCAGGGCACCTGGGCCCGCAATGTGACATGTGTAACTAAGTGTAGCTGGTACCTCAGGTCATCCTGCCTTCACTGTCTGAGGTTAGAGGCCTACAAGTCTGGCTGTGCCTGTGCTCTGTGACTTGGGGAACCCTGGTGTCATCCTGCAGGGGCCTAATTTGCAGCTGGGTCTGGGACCACCCTGCAGAGTGCCCACAACAGGACTGGAGAAGAGATTCGTCCTCATGCTCCATCCACTGTCTCTACAGCTGCATTAGGCGGCACTTCCACGTTGCCTCTTCCCTACTTGCTGCCCCAGGATGTTGCTAAGGCTAAGAGGGTAGCAAGATTCAAAGAGGGATTGGACGTCTCTGTGGATAATGAGACTAGCCAGAGTTGTTATACTTAATGGCAGCCTAAACTGGGGCAGGGATATTAAACCTCCTGCTGCAGGGCCTCAGTCAATCTCAAACCATGAGAAACCAGGAACGGTGGTGGGGGTGGGGCTGCTTATCCGCCTCTCTCTGCTGTGAGATTTCCTGCACCTTCTCTGACAGCTGGTACTGATCCCCAGCAGAGACAGGATCTTGGACTTCAGAGGCCCCAGCTTGGAGCTAGTTTGGCAATCCCTGTGTTGTTTTGCTCTGGCTTTGCCTGGGACCTGCTCCACTGCCATGCTACCATCCCTGTGGGATCCCACCACCGCGCAGAGTGCTGGCTAGCAGGGTCTTTGCTGGCGTCTCCTGGGGGAAAGCTTTTGGGCTGGTTTTCCCCTGGGAGCAGAGTTTGCTGCTGGAGGGGGCTTCCTGGGCAATGATGTCCTGTACCCTCTGTCCTAGCATAGCCCTAGCTGGTTCCAAGCAGGAGCCCTAGGGCAGCTCCCCACTTCCTCCATTGCTTCTCCCCTCCCAATTACATGTATCACTTACAAGCAGAGTCTTAAGTGCCTCAGCTGAACGTCAAAGGGAACAATTGTTGTTTCAAGTACCTGTTATGTCATCGCCTCATCTTCCCAGCCAAGCAATCCTGCTGTCACAGGGTGACGTGGTGACTCAGCCAGTCTAAATGGGGGGCTCACAAACAGTCGCAGAGTGTGAAATGAGGACTAACTGCCCCAAGACCAAAGGCTCTTATGTAAATTAAGTTGTCATGGGATAAAAGGGAAGGTCCTTTCCTGGACTGAGAACTGGTTAACAGACAGGGAACAAAGGGTAGGAATTAATGGTAAATTCTCAGAATGGAGAGGGGAAACTAGTGGTGTTCCCCTAGGACCAGTCCTAGTCAACTTATTCATAAATGATCTGGAGAAAGAGGTAAACAGTGAAGTGGCAAAGTTTGCAGATGATACTAAACTGCTCAAGATAGTTAAGACTAAAGCGGACTGTGAAGAACTTAAAAAAGGTCTCACAAAATGAAGGGATTGGGCGACAAAATGGCAAACGAAATTTAATGTGGATAAATGTAAAGTAATGCACCGTGGAAAAAATAACCTCAACTATACATACAATATGATGGGGGCTAATTTAGCAACAACTAATCAGGAAAAAAATCTTGGTGTCATCGTGGATGGTTCTTTAAAGATGTCCACGCAGTGCGCAGAGGCGGTCAAAAAAGCAAACAGGATATTAGGAATCATTAAAAAAGGGATAGAGAATAAGACTGAGACTATCTTGTTGCCCTTATATAAATCCATGGTACGCCCACATCTAGAATACTGTGTACAGATGTGGTTGCCTCATCTCAAAAAAGATCTACTGGCACTAGAAAAGGTTCAGAGAAGGGCAACTAAAATGATTAGGGGTTTGGAACAGTTCCCATATGAGGTGAGATTAAAGAGGCTGGGACTTTTCAGCTTGGAAAAGAGGAGAATAAGGGGGTATGATAGTGGTATATAAAATATGTGATGTGGAGAAGTAGATAGGAAAGTTATTACTTATTCCCATAATACAAGAAAGTAGGGTCCCAATGAAATGAATGGCAGCAGATTTAACAAACTGAAGGAAGTTCTTCTTCACACAACACACAGTCAACTTGTGAACTCCTTGCCTGAGGTGGTTGTGAGGGCGACTATACAGCGTTAAAAGAGAACTGGAAAAATCATGGAGGTTAGTGCATTAATGGCTATTAGCCAGGATGGTAAGGATAGTCCCGCCCTGTTCATCAGAGGATGGAGATGATGGCGGAGTGGAGATCTTTGTCATTGTCCTGTTAGCTTCACTTCCTCTGGGTCACCTGGCATTGGCCACTGTCGGTAGACAGTACTGGCTGGATGGACCTTTGGTCTGATGACGGCGTCCTTTGCCACCTCTTTGCTACCCCACTGCCTCCTGCTTCCATGGCGGGGCCGCCTGTGCTCCTCTCATTTGCGATTCCACTGACCCTGCTCCCCACCCCATGCTCTGCACAGGGGCGGCTCTGTTATTTGCTGCCCCAAGCACGCAGGCAGGTGGCTTTGGCGGTGCACCTGTGGGAGGTCCGCTGGTAACGCGATTCAGTGGTGCCTGCAGGAAGTCCACCGGTCCCACGCCTTTGACGTCCCTGCCACGATTACTGCGAACTGCGGGACTGGTGGACCCCCCAGGTGTGCACCAGGCTGCCTGACGGCCTCAAGGGCACCCATTCCCCGTGGCTGCCGCCAAGCACGTGCTTGAACTGTACAGCCTCCCTGAACTTCTGTCTCTGAGCTTGGGAGGAAGCTGGCATCTAGCAATACAGTCCTGGGCACTCAGTGGGCCTCTCTGGCTCTCACACATAGGGCCTGAGCTGGATTTCTGCGTGTCTGGCACTTGTGGGTGGAGAGAGGGGTCTTGTTCAGTGGGGAGCCAACTCCCATGACAGCATTAGCTGGGGGAGGGGCAGTGGGAGATTTTGTTGCCTGCCTTTGCTTTTTATGGCTGTTGCAGTTCCTTCCCTTTGCCAGCATTGGCACTTGTCCTGTCAGCCAGTGCTGCATCTCCTTTGCAAGGTGTGAATAATCACTTATTCCATGGCTTGTGCTGCCCTATCTTCCACAGCAGAAATCCTGGGCAGTGGTGTGAGGTCTAGCTGTGGCTTCATGCAGGCCCTACAGTGGGCTCCAAGCTGGCGAGCAGGTATGAGGAATGTGGAATGTTTGCAGTGTCTCGAAGGCTGAGTTAGGAGTGTACCTGGGAAGGTTGCAGGGAGTGCTGGCTCACTTATTGGGAAGGGAGTATACCGAGCATGTAACCTGAGACCAGAGCGGGGTTGGAGGCAGGTGACCTCTGCCAGGGACACTGGACAAGGACACAAGCTGAGGGAAGAGAGGGGAAGCTGAGTGAAAGGCTGGAAGAGTTTGTTTGGGGCTGGCTGGGAAGTGGGCGCCCCGATGGGGCTGGGCTTCCCATGGGCTATGGCCTCCCGGGGCCCCAATGTGACTAACCAAGGGGTCCTGTTGTCTGTCCGGCAAGACCTGACTTGGACTGTGTTCTGTCGTCTATACCTCCTGTTACTGGCTGGCTGAGAGTCAGGTGTTGCAGGAGCGAGGTGCTGGCCCTGTCTCCTCCCCCCCACCCCTACACTCACTTCTGACAGGGAAAGCATTTCCCAGACATGCTGGTTTTCAGTCACTCCCCCAAGCAGCAGTTCAGAATGTGGACCAGAGCACCGCCATTGGGCAGGGGATTTGTGTTGTAGCAGCGTGGCCGATGCAGCGTCCACTGGCGGGCACGCCTTAGGAGCGGCGTCCGGTGTGGACGCGCAGGGCTGCGCCGGCTGACGCCGCCCGTGTTCCTGCTCCGCACGGAGGAGGGAGGCAGAGGCGTTGCCATGGCAACAAATGAGGCTGTTTGTCTCTTGAGGAATGCTGCGGCAGGGGCCCGGCGCGGCTCTACCCCCCGGTGCTCGGGGACCTGCGGGTCTAAGCGCCCCGCCGGGGCCTCGCCTGCATCCGCCGCACAACCTGCGGCCTTGCGCGAGCCGGGGGGCCCGCGGGGCCCAGCCTCCGCTCCCGCACCTGCCCGGTGCTTGGCCTGAGCCTCGCAACCCCGGCAGCCGCGCGGAGCAGTGACGAGTGGTGACGTCCCGCGCGGCCCCCATGTGTGTCATCGGCCGCTGGAACCGGCCTGCCGGGCCCGCTGCAGGCGGGGGGGGCTGGACCGGACTCTGCCCCGCCCGCCTGGGGCGCGGGGCCGGCGGGGCGCAGGCGCCCCGAAGGGCCGAACCCCGCCCCGGCCCGGGTTCCGAGCGCCCACGTGGCTCCCAGAACGGGGCCCGCGGTGAGGCTGCGGGGTCGTAGTAGCGCAGCCGCTCTGGCTGCCGCAACCGGGGCCTCCCGCCCGCTGTGAGCGAGGCAGGTGGGAACGCCCGGAGCCTGCGTTGCCCGCCCGAGAGTGCAGCCCGGCCATCTGCCCGCGGTTGTACGCTGCTGTGGCTGTGCGAGCAGGGCCTCGGCTTGAGCCAGCCTCGGGCAGCGCGAGCTAGGGGGCTGTTCTTGGTGGGCTGGTCCGGGCTCTAGCCCTGGGTTTGGGGGGATAAATCAGGTCGCTGGATGCCCATGGTGCATGTTCGCAGTGTTGCCAGGTCCTAGGCCCTGGAACGTCCAAGCCTGGAAAAGTGCGAACCTGAGGGCACAGGCAGCAGATGGCAAATACCTAGAGCCAGACACTGGCCGCTGGGGATGGTGCAGAGGCTGATTGGGCAGGGCCCAGGGCCCAGCTCCTGGCTCAGGTGAGGACAACTGAATCCCAGCTTTGGGGGGTTTAAGTGACTCCCTGGCCCTCCTGGTTGTAAAGCGAATTTGAAAACATGAGCTGTGCACTGCTGTGCTGGGGGCCTCTGGCAGCTCTGAAAGTGCCACGTGCGGTGGGTGGGCGGGCAGGGGACTGACATGTGGAATCTGAACCCAGCCTGGGTGAGTCCGAGAACCCAGTGTGTGTGGGGAAAGGGGGCACCAGTCGCTGGGCCTAGCGTTAGCAAGTTAACGTTTGAAGAGAGGCAGAGCTCAGGCCCAAGGCTCGTGCGCATTTTGCTGAACTTGTGCATATGCCTGTGACAAGTTCGGGGTCACCTGAGGTATGTGTGGAGAATCACTCCAACCTGCTTACAACAAACAGGAGGGAGTCTTGTCTGTGCCCCCAGGCCCCAAGGGAACTTTTCCTCAGCACCAGCGGCTGGCTGCACAACTGCTCCACTCCAGGTCAGCCCCTTTGGGAGGAATTAGGATTTTTTTGTAATATTTTTTATGAATAGAGTGCTTGCCTCAGTTTCCCCCCTACTTTGCATTGCTGCCCTTGGGGGGAGGGTCACGTTTGCTCTCAGGGATTGTCTACACTTTGGAGCAGCTGTGCTGCTCAGCATCTGCTTCTCCCTCAGCGTAGAGAACCCACCTCCCAAGCAGCAGCTCCCCTCGATCTAGCGCTGCTCAATGCAGGGGTTAGGGCAGTCTCAAGGGGGTGGACTTTTCGCACCCCTGACAGACATAGCTACACCAAAGTAAATTCCTACTGTGCCCTGGCCTCAGGGCAGACTAAGGGTGTCTGCACATGAAACACTGCAGGGGGACTGCTTCAGTGTAGGCACTACCCACCTCAACGGCTCTCCCAGCCTGAACGTGGAGTTCACTACAACTCGGCTGGCATGACTGTGCTTGAGTCTCCATTTCTCTCTACTAGCCTGAGGCCTTCCAGTGCTGTGTCCAAGCCGAGTAATGAACCCCACTGTGTGGGTGTCACACAGCAAGTACTGGCTGGGTGTGAGTCCCTGCACAGTGGACAAGTCTTCCCCAGGAGTCTGTCTCAGGTGGACTCGCTGAGCACAGCTCCTGGTGTGCAGCAGAGAGCTGGGGCCCAGTTGCTCAGTCTAGGAAGTGGTGAGGCTGAAGGAAGAGGGATCCCTTGGGGGTCTGGCACACTGACAGTCCTCCTGTGGATCTGCCTCCCTTATCTTCTGCACTCCCCACAGCACACCGACCTGCTGCCCCCACGGAAGCGGTGCCGCTCAGTTTGCTGGTTTTGCGGCAGTTCAGAGCTTGCCTTAGCCCAAGAACTTACATTTTGGAGGAAAGTGAAATTGCCGTTTACGTAATGGAGCCCAAGATTGAGGCTCTGATAAAGGCAAGTCGAAGGATTTGGAAACCCAAAGTTATGGATAAAAGAAAAGCCTAAAACACCATCTGTAGCCAACACTAATAAGGTCTTGCCTAGCCAATGGTTGGTTCTGACAGCATTTGTCCAGCCCAGAAAGCTGGGATCCACCTTTAATGAGACATCCCTGCTGGCAGAGTCTCCTCTCTCCAATGAATAACTTGTGCTCCTTCCTTCTGGACGGTAACAGACTAGTATCTTACCCTGGGGGTCCCCTAGTCAGAGACTTTTGTGGGTTCTTTGCCCGCGTAAGCCTGCACCTGCTCCAGACAATAACAGGGGCTGGCTCCAGGGTTGTGCATGTTCTCAGTGCTGATGGAGTGAGGCCTGGCACCGCCAGGTGACAAGTTTCACTGCAATAGTTTTGAAACCCAATATCCTACATGTCACATGGCTCTAACTTTATTTCCTGTGTGAATATCTGGCCATGATCGTGCCAGCCAGCTAGTGCTTAGCTTCCCGCAGAGCCTCCACATGGCCCCTTGGAGAAACGCTGAGGAGCTGGTTGGACATGGACAATGTACCTGCCTGTCACATGGAGCCATGGGGAAAAGCCAGAGATGGGGCCCTGCTGGTCTCTGCCTGAGCTCCCCATCATGCCCAGAGGAAGCACTAATGGGCAGGACCCTCGGGATCCTGCACTACGTTCAGGTGAGCAAATTGTTTCCTCAATACAGTTTAACTCTTTTCTTCCTGGCACAGGCCTGTTTCTCCAAACCTCAGCCACTAAACAGAGACCACATAGTCCCAAGACACCTGGGGGCAAGTCTGAAGCCAAGGAAATGGCTCTGTGAACCCCCAGCTCTGCTGCAAGCAAAGCTGCAGGGCCATGGTGACCCCTGTGTCCAGAGAGGCCAACGCTGACAATGCCCCCTGGGGCACAGCCCTGAGCAGTCACAAGGCCACAGCAGCCTGCCCAGGGGCTGATTTTGTTCTTGCTTCAGGAAAATGGGCAGATCCCTGCAGCACAGACCCCAAGTGGGACTAGACAGAGACTGTCCCCTTCTGCAGCTGTCCTCTGTGTGTGCGTGTGTGTGTGCGCGTGCCCCTCTCCCTGATCCTCCCTTCTCCCACCCACAAACCAGAATACACAGAGCCTCTGGGGGCTGAGAAGCCAAGGCTGCTGAGCAGGAGCATGGGCCGTGCCTGGGGAGGGCTGCAGCTGTGAGCGTGCAGGTCTGCCAAGCTGCAGCTCATGCTGAATTGGCTGTGACTAATCCAACTCCTCTGACTCCTGTGCAGAGCAGCAAAGAAATTATTTGTGTGCTCCGAGTTGGGGGGTGGGGAGCTGCAGTGGAGACAGAGCCATAGCTAGAGACCTGCTCCCAGGCTGCTGCTGCTGCTATCAGAGCCATTGTTCACATTATGAATGCCTTGGTCTGGGAAACCAGGAGCCTGCCTAGAGGGGGCCAAGCTCCCCCATGGGAGCTACGTGACCAGCCCCCCCCCCCCCCCCCGCTCCAGACACCAAGGCACCACGGACAGTGCTTGTGTTTGGAACGGGGGCCACGGTGCAGGTCACACAACTTCGGAGCCCAGGTGCGTCCCTTTAACATCATTCAGCACAGGACGGAGCACTGGGGGTGAGTAGGGCCTGGGCCTTGCAGGAGGTGGGTCCCATGCCTGGCTTTGGCTCAGGCTCAGGCCCAGGGTGCTAGCCAAAGAACTAATCATTGCAGTGGCCATGGATGGTGCTAGACAGAACAGTGGCGGGGGGGGGAGCAGCTCCTGGCTAGCGCAGGAGCAAGGCAGCTATAGCTCGCAAGGCACAGGAGCACTTTCCTGCACATTCTCACCGCCTCACATTCGTGTGCTGCTGCCCAGTGCCAGCTCAATGTGGGTAATGGAGTGCTGCAGGGAGGGAAGATTCTGGTGGTCATGAGATAACAGGCACCTGTACGTGCGAAAGCTGGACCATTTCAGAACAGAGGTCCCATGCACACAGCACCTGGGCTTGCTGGGCCAGTCTCTCAGGAGAGGATGTGCTATCTGGGCGGGGTGCTGTGGGTGGCTGCAATCTGTGTTGTGCACACGTGGACTCGCATGGAGCAGCACGCAGAGGGATGCACTGTGCAAGAGGGGATGTTTGGTGCTGCATGTCGCAGGACAAGCGAGTCAGTGTGTGGTGTGTGTGTGTGTGTGTCAGGCAGCACAGTGTCTGCCAGAGGGGGGTCTCTCTCTTCATCTGCAAGCGCAACAGCACAGGCCTGGGAAATAGATCTTTCCCTTTCATCAATGGCTCCTGCCCCTTTTCACCAACCTCTGTCTAGCTGTGTGTGTGTCTGTGAGAGTGAGAGTGAGAGAGACTCTGCAACTCTCATGCCTGGATAACTCCAGGCTCTGGGCAGAGCTGGGCATGCTCTTGGAGTGTGCAGGTTGCTGCAGCCAGATTGGGTGCTAGCTCGCTTGTTTGAACTGTGCGAGTCAGTGGTTGTTTGGGAGTACATGGGCAGCCAGTGAAGCCAGGGCTGGCGTTGCTCCAGGTTGGGCTGTCCTATTCCCCTGGCAAGCGTATAACTGCTCATAGAGGACAGAGAAGCAGGTATGTCCTTGACACAGGCTGAGACGGATCCTGTGCAGGGAGCCTTGCGGTGTTCGCATTTTGTAGGCAGCTGAGAACACAGAACAAGGGTAAGGAGCAGAGCCTCCTGCAATCTTGGGCCACGCTGCCTGCTGCTAATGAGCGTTTGGCTACAAGTCATGAGTGTGACTGCATGTCAGACATGGCCGGCGCTAGCCTTTTCGCTGCCCCAAGCACAGGCAGCACGCCGCGGGGGGCGCTCTGGCGCTCGCCAGTGCCGTGACTCCGGTGGACTCCCGCAGGCGTGCCTGCGGATGCTCACCAGAGCGCGGACCAGCGGACCTCCGCAAGCACGGCTGCGGGAGGCACCGGAGCCCTGCTGCCCTCCTGGCCACCAGCAGAGCGCCCCGCAGCATGCCGCCCAAGCAGGTCTGTGGTGCGCTGTGGCTGAGCCGGCCCTGATGGCAGATGTAAGGCGCATTGGCAGAGCTGGGGAGGGTAGGTGGGAGCTGAAATGGCTGGGGACTAGCAGAGCTTGTACATCTGTAGCCAGGGCTAGCAGGGGGCTGCAGGTCGGGAGTAGGGCACCGCTGGACTGGGGGGAGGTGACTGCCCTCGCTGGTCGCAAGGGCGGCTCCAGCAGACGCCACGGCACGCGCCACCTGCGGCTCCGCCCGCGTGACTCAGGCTGGAGCCGCCCCCTGCCGGGCAGGTTCGCTCCCGCTCGCCGCTGCCAGGGACAACGCGGCTGTCCTGGAGACCAGGGTGGATGCTTTATCAGAGCCGCGTGAGGTCAGAGCCTCCAACGGGGGGGGGGTGAGGGAACAAACCCGCGGGCCCGCCTCCCCAGGCGCCGGTCCCTCCCCAGAGCCCGTTTGGTCCAGTCCCCGCCGCCTCCCCCAGACTCAGAGCCGCTGGGTCAGTCCCCCGCCCTTCTCAGAGCCCGCGGTCCAGTCCGCCCGAGCCCGCTGGGTCCGCTCCCACACACACCCCCCCCACCCGTCTAGAGCCGTTGGGTCCGTCCCCCCCCACCCTCAGAGCCCCTGGGTCCAGTCCCGCCCGAGAGCCCGCTGGTCGCTCCCCCGCCCGCCCTCCCCCGCTCAGAGCGCCCTGGGTCGTCCCACCCCACCCACCACTCGAGCCCCTGGGTCCGCTCCCCGCCCCCCAGCTCAGAGCCCGCTGGTCGCTCCCCCCGCCCCCTCCCCCCGCTAGACCCGCTGGTCCAGTCCCTGCTCAGACCTGCTGGGCGCGCTCCACACCCCCCCAGCTCAGAGCCCGCTGGTGCTTCCACCCCCCCCCTCAGAGCCCACTGGTCAGTCCTGCCAGAGCCCGCTGGTCCGGTCCCCACGCCCCCCCCGCTCAAGCCCGGGGCCTCCCGCCCCGCTCAGAGCCCGCTGGGTCGCTCCCCACACACCCCCCGCCCAGCTCAGAGCCCGCTGTCGTCCTCCACACCCCCCTCAGAGCGCCTGGGTCCGCTTCCCACCCCCCCCTCAGAGCCACGGGTCCGCTCTCCACACCCCCCCCCCACTCAGAGCCCGCTGGGTCCGCTCATCCCCGCCCTCAAACGCCCACTGGTCAGCTCCCACGACCACCCGCCCAACTTCAGAGCCATGGCGTCATTTCCCACACACCCCCCATCAGAGCCCGCTGGGTCCATCCCGCTAAGCCTGCTGGGTCCGCTCCCACCCTCCCTAGCTCAGAGCCGCTGGTCTGCTCAACATATCCCCCCCTCAGACCATGGTCACAGTCCCCGCTCAGAGCCTGCTGGGGTCTTGCTTCTCCCCCCCCCCCAAAGCCCCTGGCTCAGTCCACGCTGCAGAGCCGCTGGTCGACTCCCACATCCCCGCAGCGTCAGAGCCCGCTGGACTGCTTGCACCCCCCCCCTCAGACCAGCCTGTCCAGATCTGCTCAGAGCCCGCTGGTCCGGTCCCCCAGGACCATTATTCCTGGGGCCCTGGCGCCTTCCAGCCCCAGCTCTGCCCCAGATCCAGGGACCCCCCAAGCCCTGCGCGGCCAGAGCAGCAGCTCCCCTGGGGCCTGGTATCCTGAGCAGCGGCCGCCATGGCCGGCTGGGGCAGACCAGGGGCCCGTGACCTTCGCTCGGCCCTGGCGCTGCTGGGTGCAGCTGGAGCCTGGCAGGGACTGCCTAGGACAGCCCAGCTGCCACGGGCATCCCGGGAGTCACTCGGCCGGCATGGCCCTGCCACCAGCAGAGGGGTCCCGCTTCAGCACTAGGCACAGGCTGGTTTCAGCTTGACACCTACAGACACCCGGGGAAGAGTGAGGTGCCTGGAGCAGCTGTGGGGCCAGTGTCAGCACCCAGCTCTCTCCCTCCCCCCAGCCTGGAAACAGAAACTGCACTGCTGCATTGTGTGGGCTTTCGCTCCAGCCCGACCATCGATGCTTCGCCCCCTTCTTATATTTATCTGCAGGATAATGGCACTTGCCACCCACATGCATTTAACAGCCACTTCAGCGCTCCAGCAGCCAGGAGAAAGTCTGGAGAAGAGCAAAGAGATGCATGAGGGAGAGGGGGGAGGGGGCTGGGGGTGAGCAGGCCAGGACCTAAATCCCCCTGACCCCTCAGGGCCACAGCCTTTGCTCTCCATTCGCCTCCTGCTCCCTTCATGCTCTTTTGCTTGTTGCCGTCAGTTCCCCTTGCTGCCCCACCTCAGTCCTGGAAATGGCGAGCTACCTCCACCCATGGCCCTGGCTCCTAGAGCAAGTGCCCCCCTGAACAGCGCTGGCGCCAATGCGAGCTCAGGTTAGCACATGGTGTGGCTGTTTCCAGGAAGTCCTGAATGGGTTGGAGTTGTGGTCACAGCTTTGAACACGAGGTGCCCCCACTCTGGGGGGTTGCACACAGTGGGGTGGAGCCTCTCCCTGGGGCTCTAGTGGCCCACACCCGATGTGTGAGGATGTGTCAGGGTGGGAGGAGGACACTGCACTCTGGCTATTCTGGGCTGCTCAGTAGCTTGTGGGTAGGTGGCTATTCGTGGGCATCGCAAGCAGCCACTGGGGCTAGGCCCAGAATTCAGCAGCCACAGAGGTGGCACAAAGACACCTTTGCTATCTGCGTGGCCTGGCCTGAGGTGCACCACAGCATGTGCCCTCTGCCCCGTACCAGCAGCAGGTGGGTCAGAAAAACCAACCCCCGAGTTCATGTTGTTTATTCCAGCCGGGGCCCATGTGTCAAGGCCCCAGGTATCTTTGGGGCTCACCCTTTGACGGTGAGGTCAGGCTCTGTGCAGGAGAGTCAGAGTTTTCTCTTCTCCAGTGGGTGTTGGCTGCAGGAGATGGAAGGCCAGGAGATCGCAAAACCCTTCTGAGCTGAGGTGTCCAACAGCAACCTGCCATCCTCCCAAGAACTGTCAGCATCTCACTGCTCTGCAGCCAGCCTTGTCCACATGCAGCTCCAGCCCCACCTTCAGCAAATGCACCTCAGCCAAGCTCCACTGGCCAAATGCCTCATTCTGTCTTATTGTCCCAGGTTGTGTTGCTGCCAGAGCAAGAGTTACTCAGAACAGGTGTCCTTTTCAACACTCAGAACTACGCATGACAAGAGCAGCTCCTGCCTGGGCCCTGCACCTGCACGGATCTGAAAGCATGTTACAAGGAGGATCAGGATCACTCTCTAGTTATAAATGGGAACACAGAGAAACGACTTGCTCAGTGAGTCAGTGACAGAACCCATGTCTCCTGGTTCCTCAGCCTAGTCTCACAGGCCATGTGAATAAGGCTAATAATCTTCCCACTGCTATCACTGAGGTAAAGTGGGGAGGGTCGTCCTCTGTCTGACGCAGGGGCTTGTCTGGGGGTAATGGCAAGGGGGATGAGTCAGGACAAGGCACATCCATGCTCCAGCTTCAAGCTGTTCCAGACCAGGAGAAGGAAGAGGAGAGCAGAGTGGAGATGGGAGGCAAGGGGAGGCTCCCCTGAGACACAGGAGAGGCTGTGTGGGCTGGCTGCTGCATGGTGTTTCGGGAAATGGGTGGAGGACGGAACACTGAGCTGCTTTCACCAATGTCTGCCTCGGACACTGCAGACCAGCACCACTGGATTCTGTGCTTTCGGCCCCAGAGTGCTCAGCACAACCACCCCCACCCATGGAGCTGGTCCCACACGCTGAGTTACTTGCACTGGGAGTGAGACTGAGATGGAGGCCAAGGGAGAAGGGAGCAGAGGGGAGCTGTGGGCAGAGCTGTGATGGAGCTGGAGGAAGCTGGGGACCAGAGTAGAAATAAGCAGCAGAGAAGCTTGTCAGCAGGAGGGGGAAGGAAGCATCTGAGCTGCCAAGGTGCACAATGAGTTCCTCCTGCTTTCGTCTCGCGGGGGCCAGGCCCACACCAGCCTCAGCCAGGCAGCAGGCTGAGACTAGCGGCAGTGCGTGTGTGAACAGGCTGAAGGCAGGCAGAGATGGGGCGGCAGTTGGAGCAGCTCCCTGCCCTGTCTTTCCTCTAGCTGGCTCCTAATTTAGTCACATCAAAGCGACCCTGAGGGATGTGCTCAAGGATCCAGTGGGCTCAGGGCAGATGCAGCCCATTCCCTCCACCTGGGCCGCTGTCCCTTTAAACCTCCAAATGCCCTGGCAGCTCAGCAGTGAGCAAGCTGCTGCTCCAAAGCAGGTGGCAGTGGGAGGAGGGGGTGGCGAGGGAGGCAGAGACAGCTGGCCTGGGGCTTCTCTCTAGCTGTAGTTGAGTAGCCAAGCATGATGCTATCAGCGTACACTGCAGTCAGACTGCACATGCCCAGCGAGCAGCTTATGGCTTAGTCAGAGGAGGGCTAGGAGCAGGAGCTGATTCATGCTGTGGGCAATGGAGTGATCATTCAGGAGCTTGTCCAGCCAGGAGCCCAGGCAGGCTGGGATGCGGATTGGGGGGGCTGTGGGTGGAGGAGCCCAGCTGGGATGTGATGGGGGCGCTGTGGGTTGGGGTGGACAAGCCTGGGATGGGATGGGATGGGATGGATGGGAATGGGGAGGAGACAGGACAGACCCTTCTGTTCCCTGACGCGCGCTTCCTGGCGAGAAACTGGGCACGTGCCCCCGCCACGAGGCTGCGCCTTCCCAGAGGACCGGCTCCCGCCTGGAGCTTCCGCGCTGCCCAGGAGGCACTGCTAATTTAAACCCGAGTGACCTGCCGGCCAGGCCGGGCCCTCGCTCGCTCCCGCCGCTGCCCCTCCCCGCGATATAAATAGCACCTGCTTCCGTTTCCTAAATTTTCCGCTGACGTAGCGCTGACGTCATTGTGTAGGTTGATGCTTTTCTATGAATGAGCCGAGATCCCGTTACTACGAGCCAGACCCTATAAAAGCTCCGCGGCCCGCGACGGGAGCGGCAGCGGCTCGGGCGGTGAAGGATGCAGCTCTGTCAGGTAAGGGCGGCGGACACCGCTGCTGGGCCGGAGCACCGGACCCGACAGGCTCTGCGGCGGCGCTACTGGACGGGACAGCTCAGCCGCCGGGGCTCACGTGGCCCGGCTGAAGCCCATTGGTCCCCGGCACGTGCCGGTGGCGGCGGGGGTGGCCCCTGCCGGGCTCAGCCGCTGGTGACCTCCCGGTGCGGAGCTGCAGCCCGGTCGGGGGCGGTCCCGCGGTCCGACCCAGAAACCCACCGTGTCCCCCCGGCGCCCCGCCGCTAGCTGCGCGCTCCGTGCGTTGCGTCCCGCTCCTGCGCTGAGCCGGGCGCGGACACTGGGCTCCCGCACGCCCTCCGCTGGGGGCGGGGCCTGTCGCAAGTCAAGCAGCTTCGCTTCTCTTCGCTTCCCCGCTCCAGCAGCGCGGAGCGCCACGGCTGGCGGCGGGTTCCACAGGGTCTTGACGCAGCCACTTCCTAGAGTCGGGCCGGGAGCCCTGGCCAGAGCGGGGTGCCGGGGCTAAGCGGGTTCGGGCGCCCTGGAGCTGGGAAGCCGGGGGGGGGGTCGCTTGGTGCGGGCTCCCCAGTCTCACCGCGGGGTGACCCCCGGAGCCGTAGATGAAAGGCCTGGAGAGGCCGGCGGCCAGGACCCGGGTCTAGCCCGTGACAGGTGTTTAGACAATAACAAATTCCGCACCTCCCTGTTCCCAGCCTAACTTCCCCCTGGAGCACTTCCTAATGCCTGCCAAACCCTCCTGTTTACCTGCGGAAGAGCGTACAGCCGGGCAGTCTCCTCCAGAGCAAACAAACCAGTTCTGTCAGGCTTCCCTCCTAGCTCCTGTTTTCTAGACCTTTAACCATGGTTGCTCTTCTCTGTGCTTTCCTTAATTTGTCCACTTCCCCCCTGAAGTGTGGTGCCCAGGAATGGACCCTGGCCTCGAGCTGAGTAAGTGTTTGTTTGGTTCCAGCCCTGTGTTAATACAGCACAACGCAGAATGTGTGCGGTTTTAGGTGTTACACCCTTGACTTCTGTTAGTTTGCTTTGTTATAACCCCGCATCCTTCTCTGCAGTCCTTCACTTGTAATGTGTAGCAGCTGATCATGCCTTCCTTCCCAAGTGCAGTACTTGCATGGAATCACCTGATCTAAAACACAGGAAACTGCCAGGCTTTGTCATGCCAAGATCCATCTAGCCCCATCTCCTGCCTCTGCCTGTGGAAGCACCAGAGGCCAAAGGGGAAGAACCTAGCAGGAGAGTGTGGGGTAAACCACCCCTCACATAGGTCTGGCCTGGTCGCTTGGCCACCACCCATGACACCAAGTCTCTGAGTCTGGGTCAGCTGACGGGCTCAGGATTGGCTGCGGGGTTATGAAATTGCAACGTAGATGTTTGGTTCATGCTGGAGCCCCACCTCTGGGGCCTCCCCCATTTTGGGGTCTTGGCGCTGGGCTCCAGCCTGAGTGCCAACACTGCAATTTCATAGCCCTGCAACTCAAAGCAAGGCAACTGTCCTAGGCCAGCCATAGCTCTCTGCAGTGTGGATTGGATGAAGCCCTGAAGCAGGAGATTCTATATCCTTCTCTTCCTTTAATGTTATACAACTGGGTATTCTTACCTGTCCTTGGCCTCAACGGTATCTGTGGTGTTGAGTTTCTACCATCTAATTATGCCTTGTGTGGTGTTCAGCCTGCATTCATCCTCTTCTTAGGTTGTCTGCACTTAAAACGCTGCAGCTGCACCGCTTCAGCGGAGACACAGTCTGCGCTGACAGGAGGGGTTCTCCCATCAGAGCAGATAATCGCCTGCTGCCTCTCAGGGAGGTGAAGTCACTGGGCAAATTCTCCTGTCTATGCCAGGGGAGAGGTCAGTTTAACACATTGCTCAAGGATGTGGATTTTTCATACCACTCAGTGACATAGTTATGCCAGTCGAATTGCCTAGTATAAACCAGGCCTTCAGCCGCTCCCTGATGCTTTTATTTCCCTAACTGTCCCTCTAGGGCAATGGTTCCCAAACTGGGGTTTGTGAGCCCCTGGGGGTTCATGAAATGTTACAGGGGGTTCTCAGGAAAAAATTCCCTAATGGCAGACAGAGCAGTCCCGAGCCCCTGGACTTCCAAGAGCTAAGCAGATCAAAGCAAGCATCTCTGTCACACTGAGGAGATTTAAACTTCAAGACTCCTTATAAGAAATGGAAAGGGAGGTGAATATTTTTTGCTGTTTTTTAAATGAAATAGGCAGCTAGTGTTGTTTTTTAAATTATTATGAAGAACAAGTTGAAGCTTTGTTGTAATGTTCATTGTTTGCCTGGACTGCTCAAGACCTGAATGCTTGTGTAGGAGGAACTCTGAGTTGGCTTCTTAAATACCTTCCTGCTGTTTCACATCTGATACTCCTTGATGAAACATAGAAACCTTGTAACCTTATAACAAGCTTATTCAAAACAATACAAGCTACAAAAGTGAGATCTTGGAAGAGTTGCTGTTTTCATACTCTAATAAAAATACTGTATTGCTAAATAGTGTGTAATAAGCATGTCATAAAAACAAATTTTATATTTCCAAGCTCACTGCTTTTATAATTTATACTCAGGTAAAGGAGAAAATCCCTGGAAATATTCATTTTTAGGAGGGGGTTTGTGGGACTTGACACTTTAGTGAAGGAGGTTCACAGATTGATTCCCAAACTTTAACACTGCTCTAGGGATTGCATCTTTCAAACATTCATAGGTGGATCATGTGTCATGTCTCTTTCCCCCACCCCCCAGTGCTGCTTGGCTATTGCAAAGTTGAGCTCTGGTTTATCGCAGTACCCAGAATTGTGCTGGAATTTGCTGGCAGAAGCACAGGCCCAGCTGTGACAGAATGCACCCCTGTATTCAGACCCTAGTGTAACAGTCTTTGTGCACAATAGGCCTTGTGATGTATTATCTGAAAACTCATTACTCACTGGCCAATAATATTGTATGTAAAGTTATGAACATGAGCTACTGTTATGACTGAGGTGTGGTTACCAGACAAGTCTGGGAAGGGGGTAAACCTGTTTTCTCAAAGGCAAAGGACAAGCTGATGCCTCCAACCAGGTGTCATTGAAGTTGATTGGCCGTCACTGGTCAAGTGGCTGTTCCTTGGCAACTGAGGAGGGCTGGAACAGATCAATCTGCATTTTAGACTCATTCTTCCGAGCAGGAAGGAACGTTTTTTTTCCTAGAGATGACTGGCCTATGCAAGTGAGGGGCAAAGCACCCCAGGGTCTCTCTCTTTCATCTAAGGCAACAAAGGAACTGGCCTTTTGACTTTGAGAAGGATCCTGACATGGAATTGTGGTCAGCTCTGTTGCTGGGAACATGTGGTGAGGGTTTTACCTTGAACCAAGTCTAGTTTTAAGCTTTAGCTACTAGAAAGCATTTTACCTTTTTCTCCTGCAGCCGTTTCTGACTCTAATGCCTTGTCCTTGTCCGCCCTTAAAATCTTTGTAAAAAAATTTAGTTTTAGTTTTTTTAATAAAAACTAGTCCAGTGCTGTGTTTAAACTGAACTGTTTGGGTAACTCCAGTTCCAGTCATAGGCTGAGACATATTGACCCTTGACAGGGGCAACGGACCTGTAATATATGAACTGTCCAGGAGAGAGCTGGACAGTGTGGAACGTGGGGGTGCGGTGGAAATTGGGACTGGGAGTGTGCTGGGGTCACCCTGCAAGTAATAACTGAGGCTGGTGGAAGCCAGTGTGTGGCTGGTGTTTGCGGACAGGATGCTGGGGCCAGGCTGTGACTAGACACCGACATTCAGGGTGTGATCTGCATGCTGGTAGCTGTTTGAGAGGCCTATGGTGGGAGTTACAGCAGTGAAGTGCTGTGAGGCACCCAAAGGTGCAGGGCAGGTGGTGGCACAGCCCCTCACTGGCCTGGACTGCACCCTGGAAAGAGACCCCAGCATTCCAAGGAGCCTAGGCTGTGCCATTGACTGACATGAAGAGTAGGTTGGGGCAGGAGAAACTATTTAATTCTTCTCCAGTTTCTTCTGAAGGTGCTCTCTGGCTCCCCAGTCATTTGACTGGTGACCTAGAAGGGGTTCAAGATAAGCAAAGTGTGTCTGGTAGACTGGTACTGAGGTGCCTAGAATGGACTGCAGCATTCCTGTTTGCAGTGTTGGTGCCATAGAGACCAGCTTTCCAGGAATGCAGAGCTCCTCAGGTTTGGGAAAGGTACATAGTGTCACAGCTGAATATAAGAGAGAGCAGGTTACCTACTTATGCTGAACTCATTTCAAGGGGAAGTGGCCTGTTGATGCATCAGCAGTCATAGGACCAAAAACAGGGTTAGTGGGTCACAGATTGTTGTAATAAGTCATAAATAGTGTCTTAAGACCCTGATTTTGGGCATGTCTATCAAAGTTATGAATTTAAGCTCCCAGGCTCATCTTTTGAGGGCGTTGTGCTGGTTCCCTCTGAGGATGAGGAATGAGAGGTCAGATATCGAGTGATCACTTTGTAGGTGCTAGGGTATTTTTCTTTTAGCATTTTTCTGTGTGAGTTAACTCTGCTGCTCTTGATTGTCTGGTTTCACCCACATAGTTTCATTGGGGCCATTTAGTGCACAGGCTGAGGTCCACCACATTTGTGATAGGCATGTGTAGGACCCAGGGATCTTGAAAGGTGTATTGTGGGGGGAGGGAGATGTTTTGCATCTGTTCTGGCAGGGTTTGGTGCTGCTTTGAGTTGGTGGGTCCTGCACTGGAGAGCTTCTGATGACCTTGGGGTGTTTCAGAAGGTCTGAAGAGAGGGTTTGGGAATTTTTTTTTTTTTTTTAAATGTGAAAGTGCCTTGGAAACAGGGAAGGGGATGTCAAAGAGCCAGGTGGGGACTGTGATTTGATACAAACTGATAGGTCATGTTCTTCAGAAAACCCAAGTTGTGATGTTCCTGACCTGTCACCACAGGGTCCTGTTCCTCCCTCTGCCCTCTCTACACTCACAGCATGTAGCCTGACATGTGACAGAGCTCCTCCTGTGTCTGGAGCACACAGCACGATGGGGTGTGTGTGCAGGGTGAAGGCTCAATAATAATCAGGAACTTGGCTCCTGGGGGAGGACCAGTAGAACCAGCTGTCTCAAGTGATTTATCTTAACCATCAATTTCTTTCCTCTTAGGAATCCCCAAATGGCCCTGAGCCCTCCCCTTCCACAGCCCCTGTTTCACCAGAGATCTGGGCTGGGCACTCAAGGCATGGGATGGGGAGTGAAAGTTCCCCTTCTCAAGGTCAAGCTCTGTTTGCCCGACCCTATCACCAGCCATGCAGAATCCCTTAACATTGCATGTGCCAGAGAGCCAGGCTTTGCCCTCATGCCCCAAAGCTGCAGTTAGGAAATGTACCTTTGTCATGAACTGGAGGCCATTTGATCTAGCGTCACCAAGAGATAATGAGCTCCAGTTCAGAGTAAAGCCTCAATGTACAGGGAGCCCAAGCTGAAGGCATAGTCAAGGTAAATAGGCAGCAGGTTTAAAACAAACAAAAGGAAGTGTTTCTTCACACAATGCACAGTCAACCTGTGGAACTCCTTGCCAGGGGATGTTGTGAAGGTGAAGACTATAACAGGATTCGAAAAAGAACTAGATCAGTTCATGGAGGATAGGTCCATCAATAGCTATTAGCCAGGATGGGCAGGGATGGTGTCCCTAGCCTCTGTTTGCCAGAAGCTGGGAATGGGCGATGGGATGGATCACTTGATGATTCTCTGTCCTGTTCGTTCCCTCTGGGGCACCTGGCATTGGCCACTGTCCAAAGACCAGATACTGGGCTAGATGGGCCTTTGTTCTGGCCCAGTATGGCCATTCTGATGTGAAGAACTGGCCCACCAGTGCCTACAGAGAATGGGCAGAAACTGCCCAAAAAAATGTCCAGGAGGGGCCTGGGCTGGCACAGGCTATTATGAGCAAATAGAGTCCAAGCAGCTACTTTCTAAGGCAGAAAAATGGGCAAAAAGCCTGGAGGTGGCAACTAGCTGCTCACTCTTGACCTCGCTGGTCACTGAAGCCCATTCATGCTCAGACATTGGTGTGAGCCTGTGTGAGAACCTGAACAGAATGGAATGAAATGGCTGCAGGTCCCAGGGATGCCTGTGCAGAGACATCTGGCTTCCCCATGCCAGCTGTCAGGCACAGCTTGGGGGCATGGGTGTCCTGGGGCAATGCTGAGCATGGGGGGCTGGGCTTCTTCCAGCTGGGAACAGAGGACAGTCTCTTTCTCAGCAGCCTCCAGCACTGTGCTAATTTGTTTTTCAGTCTCTGGGTGCTCGGAGTGACATCAAACAGGCTTAGCTAGGCAGTGACATCAGGCACTGTCTCGTTGGCTGCCACCCCCAGGTGGCCTCACCTGCCCAGCATGTGCTGTGAGCTAGATCCAGCCTGGGGAAGGGGTGTGTATGAGGAGCTGTTCTCCATTCCCCAGGCAGTGACTGTTTTGGGGGAGCAGCCAGGCCTTTCTGTCCTGTCTTTCAGCCACCTTGTCATTCAGTAGTTTGATTTTGTTCCTCCAGAGCATTCTGCCCCCAAAGTCCCATCCACTCCCCAGGCCTGTCTCTCAACAGAGGCTTCAGGTGTCTTGAAGCAGACATCAGTACAGCCCTTGAGAGGCAGAATGAGGAAGAGCCCACCCCCCCATCTCCACAGTGCTGGTCCCCAGTTTCCCTGGTACTGAAGTTAGGCTTGCTAGGCTGTAATTCCTGGCATCACCTCTGGAGCCTTCTAAAAATGTTGAGTCAATACGGCTTTTGTAAAGGGAAATCATGGCTCACCAATCTATTAGAGTTCTCTGAGGGGGTCAACGAGCATGTAGAGAAGGGGATCCAGTGTATTTGGACCTGTCAAAATCCTTTGACAAGGCCCCTCACCAAACTTTCTTAAGCAAAGTGAGCAGTCATGGGACAAGAGGGAAGGTTCTCTTCTGGATCAGTAACTGGTTAAAAGAAGGGAAACCAAGGGTAGGACTAGACAGTCAGGGTTCCCAATGGAGATGTAAATGGTGGAGTCTCCCACAGATTTGTTCTATGCCCAGGGCTGTTCAACATATTCATAAATGATCCGGAAAGGAGGGTAAACAGTGAGGTGGCAAAATTGGCAGATGATACAAAACTACTTAAGATCGTTAAGTCCAAAGCAGAGTGTGAAGAGCTACAAAGGGATCTCGCAAGACTGGGTGACAAAATGGCAGATGAAATTCAATGTTAAGTGCAGAGTAATGCATATTGGAAAAATTAATCCTAGCAATACAAACCAAATGATGGGGTCTAATTTAGCTGTTAGAGATCTTGGCATCATGAATAATTATCTGAAAACATCCACTCAGCTTTGACTGCAGCTGCATAGTAACAGAATGTTAGGAACCATTAGGAAAGGAGTAGATAATAAGACAGAAAATATTAATACCACAATATAAATACATGACATGTTCACACCTTGATACCGTGTCCAGTTCTGGTCTCATTTAAAAAAACTAGAATTGGAAAAAGCACAGATGGACAACAAAAGTGATTAGGGGTATGGAACATCTTCCATATGAGGAGAAATTACAAAGACTAGGGACTGTACATCTTAGTCATCTTTTTCAAAGGGGTGGGTAGGTAGGATATGACAAATATACAAAATCCTGACTGTTGTGGAAAAAGTGAATGAAGTGTTATTTACCCCTTTAGGTAATACAAGAACCCAATTAAATTAATAGGCAGCAGGTTTAAAACAAGTACTTCCTAGTGTTTCTTCACACCACACAGTCAACCTGTGGAACTTGTTGCCAGGGGATGTTACGATAGCCAAAAGCAAAACTGGTTCAAAAAAGAACTAGGTAAGTTTATGGAGAATAGATCCATTAATGGTTATCCCCAGGATGATCAGGGATACAACCCCATGCTCTGTGTCCCTAAATCTGACAGTCAGAAGCCAGGATTAGATGGCAGGGGATGGATCACTGATAACTGCCCTGTTCTGTTCATTCCCTCTGAAGCACCTGGCACTGGCCACTCTTGGAAGATGGGACACTGGACTACATGGGCCATTGGTCTGGCCCAGTGTGGCCGCTCTTAATTGGCCAGCACACTAAGCATTTGTAGGAGCTGGTGCCTACGGCCCAGCCCTGGAACTCCCAGACCTGCCATTGGCTTCACAACAGAAATATCCTTTGACAGGCTCCCTGATTCCTTCTCTATAGGAGAGAGACAAAGCTCCCTAGCTTTGACTGCAGCTGCATAGTAACAGAATGTTAGGAACCCTAGCTGTGTCACCCTAGCCATCCAGGAGGACTAGTCGGCATAAATCACCCTTAGCTCCATGCCTGTGAAGAGCCACTGATGAGAAGATCCCAAGTCAGCGCGTCGGCACCTTGGCTCTAGACTGATTACTGCTAAATAGCGTTAAAGAAACAGTAACAGTCTACAGTCATGGCTACTGAAGCATGACAGCTACAGCGCCTGCAGCCAGAGCCGCCGAGCAGCCAGAACCAGCCCAGCCATCCAGGAGTGCCAGGGCTGGGAGACACGGGTTAAAGCAGGAGAGACAACCAAGGGCTGCAGGCAGGGGTCTGCTGCTCATCCATCTCTCCATCAACCATGTACAGAAACTGGGCCAGGGTGGGAGCACTGGCAAGAAATATTTGGAGTGAGGGGCAGGGGCTCCCAGCTACTCCATCTTATCCCCACTGGCAGGAGGTGCTGTAAATAGCTGCTAGAGAACTTGCCCATGTTCTTCCCTCCCCAGCACAAAGCAGGGGCTGCCTCTTTGCCTGCAGCATCAGTGATGCCCTCAGAGCTCCTGTCCTTGTTTGTTTCCATCTGATGAGGAAAGAGCAGGGTGATCATGTAGGGCTCCCAGAACTTAAATCCAGCTTCCACCAGAACTGAGGTCAGAGTCCATGGGCCTACTAGGCTGACAAGCCCTGCCCTATGGCCTGGTCTCAACCCAGCACTAGCCAGACTAGTGACAGATTCTGTGGCATCTTGGCTGCTGCTGGGCGGTGGAGGGCCATGGAGTCGATTGGGAGGCTCTCTCTGTGGCACAGGGATCGGGGCTGCGGCCTTCATGGGGGTGGCTGGTTCTGTGCTGTGTGAACTGCAGGCAGTTACCAAACTGAAACCCAGGGTTTGGCTCCAGAGGGACTAGGAGGCCAAGCCAATCAGCTGTGCAAGGTCCCCTTGCTGAGGGTGGGGGTGTGTGGAGGAGCCTGGGGAACTTTGGCTTGACTTACACTCTGGTTCTACATGTAGTGGCCTTCTAGTAATCCACCCTGCCTGAGAATGCCATGCCAATGGGCACGTCCTTCACACCTCTGTCTGTCTGTGGGAGGGGCTGGGCTGGGCTGGCTGGGCAGACCTGTCCCCTTTGGACATGGTCTTGGCGAGGCAGCTGGCTGAACCGAGCCTCAATCAAAGAGCTGCTGCGCCAGTGAAAGTTTGCCATAGAGGGGCTTCCTGGCAGCTGTCCATGGTGCTGGGCTGTAGCCGGGGTGGGAAGCGCAGTGTTTGGAAGTTCGCTTCTGCAAAGTCTGCCTGGCCCCGCAGCTGGCCACATCCCGTTCTCTGAACTGACTTCAAAGCAGCGACTTCTCGGTCCATTTACCTCTCGCCACTCCCTCTGCAGCTCTCCAGGCCCAGCCTCTGCGGAGACTTCCTGCAGTTACGGGAGAGGCTGGCTCTTGGTTTGGCAGCCCCAGGCAGAGCCAGGGTACCTAAGCAGACCATCTGGCCAATGGGAGCCTGTATTGCCCTTCAGTAGCTGGCCCTCCAGCAGTGGAAACAAGAGCATGAGGATCATGGAACGTGTGCGCACCGAGGATTTGAGCTACTCTGGGCTTCTGCTACTGTGCCTAGATCTCCTGGTGACTTCTTGAACTCAATGGAGCCAGGATTTCACTCTGTTTCGTATCTGGAAATACTTGTACCATGGTAACCGCAGGTGTCTGTCATGGTGGTGGTGGTGTTTTTCCCGTGGCTACTCAAGGTGAATCATTACCAGCTGCCTGCAGTGTGAGAGCTTTGTCTGGGCCCACCAGGGGATCCTTCCAAATCTGCTGCCCAGGCTCATGCTAAGCTGAACCGGCCTGTACCTTGGCTGCATCTTTTACGGGCCCTGGGGCTTTATCCCTGTCATGGAGTCCCGTGATGCTCTGGAACAGCTCCCCACAAAGCCACCAGGACTCTGGGGAGCCTCCTCTTCCTTGGAGCAGACTGTCTGCAGGCAAAAGCTCACACATCTTCACCCCTGGGTCTCTCCTGGAGCATTAGCCTCCTCTGCCCCTCTGTGCGCTTCCCACAGTGAGCCCGGCCAGGTGGGTCCTGGGAAGCCACAGGGTCCTGCACCCCCACTTGCAGTCAGACGTGACTCTTAGCCAGCCAGTAACACAAGGTTTTGATGACAGGAACAGGGTCTAAAACAGAGCTTGTAGGTACAGCGAACCAGACCCGGCCGGGTCCATTCTGGGGTCAGTGAGCCAGACCCCAGGTCTGCACTCACCCTCGTCCCTGCAGCTCCAGCCTAACAACCCCCTTGCCCCTCCTCTCTGCTCAGCTCCTTTCCGGGCCAGGAGATCACCTGATCTGTCTCCAACACCTTCAGGTGGCACCTTGCAGAGGAGGGCCCAGGCCATCAGTTGCTAGGAGACAGAGTGCCAGGCATTTAGGTGCACTGCCCTTTGCTCAGCAATCACACACCCTAATTCCACCACCTAGATACAAGAACTGCCTAGGGACACTGAGGCATCAACACAGTATTCAAGAAAAACGTTAAGAACATCCCTGTTTGCCACAATCCCACACCGCAGCCCAACTACTCATCACGTGCAGGCACAAAAGGCATCTCTGCAGAGACGCCCTACTGGCACTCCTAACCCCTCGGCCCTCTACCTCTCATACCAAGCGACACAACCCCAACTGATACCTGCTCCCGAAGTAGCTGCTTCAAGGTTCTGATTCGAGGGAAGAAGACCTAGGTGACTTGAAAACTGTCTAACACCTGTTCCTAAGGACCCTACCAGCTCAACCCCCCACCAGATACAGTTAAACACAGTAAGCTTACCAGATGCCCCGTCCTGGGTGCAAGAACGTGGCAGTCTGCATGAACCTCTCAAAGCAGCAGAATTCAACCCAGGCGGTCCCAAGCCTGAACGCGGTAAGTGGTCAACATGCGGGGCTCACAGGATCTTAGCAGGAGAAGGGCTTTTATTTAGTAAATGCCAGCATTCCAGCACATGCTCCCCTTTGCACTTGGAGTCTCCAACTCCAAGTCTTCAGTGAGTGGCAATTCCCCACATCCCATGTCCTCTCATCGCTGCTCCTCACCCAGACTCGGTGGTTCAACCTATCCCAGTTCACAAACCCAGTCAGGCCCATCTCTTAATCCTATGCACACTGAGAGAATCTGCTGGCGCTCCCCCCCTGAAATTGTGCGCTCTCCACTCCTCCTGCCTACCCCAAGGAGTGGGCACCACATCTCTAATGCCTGGCACTTTCCCGCAGTGCCCAGACTCCACTGGCTGCTTGGAAGAGTGTCTTGCTTGCTCATTTTCCGTGGCTGTGGTTCAATCTCTCACTCAAAGACAGAAAGAGGAGAACCTAGTGGATCCTTTTTTCTATGAGTTTCCACCTTATTTAACCCTGAAGGGATGTTTTCATTAGCTGTAAGTGCGCTTGAGCAAGAACTTCTGCTAGCTAATAAACTGGGTCAGACCTCGATACAACCACTTGCTTCTGGTTTAACTGAGTCCACAAGGAAGACTACCACCTGCACTACAATGTGAAGGTCCTGTTCTGTGCCACAATGGGGAAGTCTCCAACATGCTGCAGTCAGAAGTGCTCGCTCTGGGCTCACGCAAGCCCCAACTTCCCCCCCGCCATTGACTAAGACTTAGCACCACCCCTGGTAACGACAAGTGCCCAGCCCCAGCCTTCTGACACCTTGCATGCAACCAACGCGCTGTGCCTAGCTAAGGCCCCAGGGCACCAAGCCTGGGCCTCTGTTCACCAAACTCTAAGCACAATCGCTTTATCCGTCACAATCGTAAACACAGACAACATTTAACTGAGCTGAGCTAGCCCAAGTAGTGCAGTTGAAAGGGCGGAAAGCCAAGATAGAACAAGTAAGGCCAGTAGACTGACACTTATTAGGACAAGTTCTGTCCAGTCTGATAAAGATTCCTCCCTGTGTTATTCTCCTCTCCACAGTCTCGCAGGCCAGAGAGCTGGGACCGTTCAGTAAAACTAACTGCATAGCAGAGGCCGCACGATGAAGAGAACCAGCTTGGCCTTTCCTCCTCCTCTATTACATCAGACCAAGACTTGCCCTCATAACCAGCAGTTCACTAACTCAGCTCACCCTGAAAGAGTCCCCAGCAGTCCTTTCCTCAGGCTGCCCCGTGTCTGGACTGGTAAACACCTAGGGCTAAGTGCGGAAAGATGTGGGTCTCACTTGGCGTTAGTTGGAGACCGCCTCCCCTCGAGGATAAGCATCACTCACAACATCGTGAACACACTGGCTGGGTGCTACCCTCCCCCCCCCCCCGGGGCCAATGGGAGCAACCCCACCTGACGCACAATAGTCCACATTTCTCATCTTTTAAAAGGTGTACAAACCTCTCGGAGCAGCCAGCATGATCAGCTGATTCTTCACTTTTGAGGACCATACATGGAAATTCCCGCCTTGGTGAAATGCTGAAGATGATCAGACATGTGCAACATGCCTGCCTGGGTCAGGTGTAACAGGGTAACTCTGTCAGCCATGCTGCAGGCATGAGTCTTTAGGTGGAATTTGAATGAGGAGAGGCTAATGGGATGGGGACGGGGCAGAACAAGGCGCAGCTTCTTGGTGCATGCAGATGCTGGCTGCCCAAGCAGGGGCCATGCTCCAGATGCTGGGATACTGACATTTGATAATGGGTACTATGGGCAGGCTCCTTGTCACCAGGGACAGTATCTGGCTGCCCAGCTTCATTGGTGTTTGGTTTTGAGCGTACAAAGCTCTTCCTGTAGCTGAAGCTAATGTAGTGAAGCATGTTAATGGCAGTCCCACTGAGGCATGTCAGTGGGATCGCTGCCCCTGCAGAGAGCTCAGCACAGTAAGTCCTTGTACATCAGCAAAACCTCACAAGGTCAAAATCCAGACAAGTCCCATCTTGGCAGAAACTCCCCCAGCTGCATCTCTGCCAAAGGAGAAACTTCCATGAAACCCAGGCTAAGCAGGTAGGTTGTGGGGGGTGGGGAGGAATCTGTCCCCCTCCCTGCCCTGGATTCCCAGGAACTTGTATTGCTGTGCACATTCTCAGCCTTTAGCAGCTCCCTCTTTTCTGTGCCCCCTTGGTGGGGTTCCCACAATGGCCACCAGCATGCTGTGGCTGTATGCAAACCCAGCTCGGTGCCCAAGGCAGGTAGAGCAAGGTGCCTGACAGGGCCCAGGGTCGGTCCTGTGGTGGTGGTGGTTATAGTGTGCTCATTGCCAGGATTCCTGAGGGCCTGAGCATGTTTTGTTAAAGGGGGGTAGCAAGAGGGAGTCTACAAAGCCCAGCTGCATTTTTTTTTTTTCCCCCCATTAACCACTCCAGCCAGAGTCACCGCCTGCTGCAGGGCCAGTCATTAGCCAGAGGAGATGTGGAAAAGAGGGAGCCCATCAGTTTGCTTACAAGGGAAAGTCCTGGCCTAGGAACTCCCCAGCCCCAGCCTGGAGGAGATGCTGGCTCTGCCTGCACTGCACCCTGGCTGACTACTGTGAGCTACCTGACACCGCAGCAGCAGCTTTCTTCTGGGTGCATCTATTGGGGTTGTTCCTCATGTAGCCCAGCCTGGCTCCTTACTGCCAAGGGCTGGATGCATTTCCCTGCAGGCTCTGGGATATGAGGGAGGGGTCAGCACTATGGAAGATGATCTTACACATGGGAGGTGCTGCCTAGGCTGGTGTTCCCTTCCCTGCCCCTGAGCAGGCTGGCTTGGGGAGTAGGTGTGGGGTGGGTGGGGTTCCTCCTTCCTGTTCTGTATACAACATGCCTTGGGTTGATACTGATCTCTTCTTCCCCTTGCCCTCAGGTGTGGAAAGGAGCAGCCCAGCCCTGTTGTCATGCACTTGTGACACACTCTGAACTGGGACTTTCTCTTCTGGGGCACAGGAAGAGACCTGAGGGCCAACTCTGGTGCAGATGTGCATGGCTCGTACCTTTCTGCAGCCCCACGAGGGAAGGGGAGCAGAATAAACCATCTGCAACCGCATAGGGCATGGACCTGGAAAGCACATGCAGAGGCTGAATGTGAATCCAGCAGTAGGAGAGTTAGTTTGGGCAGGAGCATGGCCAGTCACAGAAGAACTTAGCAGCAGGGAGTGAGAAGGGCAGATGGGGTTGGTGAGCCTGGAACAAGAGCAGGCCTTGTGAAGCAGGGTCTCCTCCACTCCTGCTCTTCCAGCCCTGGGCTCCCCCACCATGCACAGTTTTGCTGGTGCCCCTGTGTGAGAACACTGTGGCACATTGTGTCCTCTCGCAGCCCAGCACCTGTTGTGGATCTAAAAATATAGATGCAAGGTGAGCAAAGGTCAGTGGCACTGTACAACCTAGATAAGTTGCACTGTCTCTGGTGCATCCAAGTGGCCTTTGTGCCCCAGGGGCTTGCAAGGGCAGGTGCTAGGTGGGGATATCTGACCCCTGCCAGTGCCAATAGAGTGCAAGGAACAGACATGGGCAGGTGCAGAACTAGAGGCAGCTGTGGTGGCTTTTGCTCTTCCTCAGGCTGGTGCCACATCTCCATCTCACAGGCCCTGAGACTTCCTGCTGGGGCCTGTCAGAACTGAGTCTCCACCTCAGTGCAACCACTGTAGGAGGCTGTCCTGCACCCCAGCCTCTGCCAGGGAAGGGAGCTTCACTACCAGCTCTTCTGTGGCAGGGGAGAGGTGAGAGATGCTATTTCCACTCATCTCCCCTATCTCTGAGCAGCAAGTCACAGGTGGAGATAACAGTGAACATGTGCTCCTAGCACTGGGATTTAACAGGCAGGGGGTGTAGAGGTGCCACCCTGGGAAGCAGCTGAGCTGGCTGGAGTGTGAAGGGTTCAAATGAAGATGAGCTAGGTGCTCCCTGCCCTGGTGTGAAGAGGGAGGTGTGGGAGGGGGGTGATGTGATCCTGCTGGGCTGTGATGCAGGTCCTGGAGTCCTTGTCTCCTCCTGCACTGACTGAGCCTGGCTTATCCCTGTCACCATGGTACCAACTTCTGCCCACGCCCCCATGTCTCCAGGGCAACCGTGGCTTTAGATTGTTACTGTGGTTGTGTGTTGGTAACAGTCTACAGCCATGGTCGCTTGGGCTAGACACACATGCATCACAGGGCTGGAGCCCTGGCCTGCTCTGCAGGTGCTGGGGGGATCCTCTCTGACAGGGGGCTGCCCAGCCATTGTCACCCACCTGCTGCCAGCAGATGGGTGGGGTAGTGACCCAATGGGCAGGTGATGTGCTGCTCCAAGGTGGTTGACCACTGGATTTCTCCTTCTGCAGCGTATTTGATCTGCTCGTGTGTCTGGACTTCCTTGCTCAGGGACTGGAGTCTGTCTGAGCCATCATTTAGCTGCTGAGTTAAGCTCTGTGTGAGGAATGACAGAGCCTGCTCGGGTAAAGTCAGTCCGTGTCTCTGGTGGCTACCCAGGCCTGTGTGATCCCATGGCTGCGTGCTGCAGTCACAGCGGGCGTCCTGCTTCTATTCACACCATGTCGTAGCACCCAGCTTTCCAGGGTGCTGAGGCTCATGTGCCTCACTGTGTGGAGGTCATGGCCCTTGCTGCTGTCTCCCGCATCTGCTGCATGACCAGCAGGGCTCGGCAGCTGTCTGTGGGGTCTCCTCTGTGCTCATCTCCCCAGCATCAGACCTTGCACGCGCTGCTCGAGAGTGTCCCTAACCCCCTTGTCGTTCACGGAGTCCCCGGGCGATGCTCTGGAACTGCTCCCCAAAGCACAGACTGGGGACCCCTCCTCCTTGGAGGCAGACTTGTTCAGGCAAGAACTCACACTCTTCACCTCCGGTCTCTCCTGGAGCATTCAGCATCCTTTGCCCTCTGGGCGCTTCCACAGTGACCCACCCAGGCGGGGTCCTGGGGAAGCCACAGGTTCTGCACCCCCACTTGCAGTCAGACGTGACTCTCAGCCACAAACAGAGGTTATATCGATGACAGGAACAGAGTCTAAAACAACGCTTGAGATACAGCGAACCAGACCCGTCCGGGTCCATTCTGGGGGCAGTGACCAGACCCCTAGGTCATCTCACCTATCCCAGCCACTCCAGACTAACTCCCCTCCACGCCTCCTCTCGCTCAGCTCCTTCCCGGGCCAGAGTCACTGATTCATTTGTCTCCAACACTTCAGTTGGCACCTTTGCAGGGAGAGGCCCAGCCAATCTATTGCTAGAACATGATCCAGGCAATGAGTGCACTGGCCTTCCTCTGTAGAATCACACACCCTTATCCACGCACTAGATACTTTAAGAACTGCCTAGGGAGATCGAGCAATCCAACAGCCAGAGTGTTCAGAACAAACATTAAGAACATCCCATTCGTTCGTCACACCTGTGCACTGGGTCAGGGCTGGCTGTGGAAGAGAGACACACTTCTGGTTTCTCAGGGGGCTAGGGCTGCACTGCTGGATTCTTACCTGGCCTTTCCCCAATGTGGGAGGGGTGGAGCTGGATGGGAGGGTGCTCCTGTGTTGTGGTACTTCCAGCCTCCCGGAGCAGTAGGAGTTCACATGCAGATTCCAGCTCTCACCGCACATAAACTCTTACTGTTTGGGGAAACCCAAGGGCTCGGTGGACGCTCTGGCTGATGTGCTCTGTGCTGTGCCCTGCTGCCTTAGACCAAGCTAGGGAGAAGACATGATTAATATTGCGGGGGTGCTCTCTCCCCATCAATGTCACCCATGCTCCCAGCAATTGTGCCCTCTGCCCCAGGGCCACCATTCAAGGCTGCAGCTCTGGCATGATAACACCAAGCACAGGGGAACCAGACCCAGATGCTGAACCAGGCAGGGATGGTGTCCCTGGCCTTGGTTTGCCAGGAGCTTGGAATGGGCGATGGGATGGATCATTTGATGATTCCCTCTGAGGCATCTGGCTCTGGCCACTGTTGGAAGATGAGACCCGGGGCTAGATGGCCCTTTGGTCCGAGCCAGCAGGGCTGTTCTTATGTTCTTAATCATGGGGGTGGGGGCAGGAAAGACCTGCCTGGGCACAGTACTGCTCAACTGGGTTGCAGGCAGCAGAGGTGACCACCAGGCAGTGTGTGGGTGGGGGGGCTGGCCAGAGGTTTTGTGGCATTCCCTGCACAACGGAGACGGAAGAAGCCTCTGGCCTTGCCTATGCTAGAGCCATGGGGCAGTGGGGGTGGCCTGGGTTTCATGAAATCCTGCTGCTGGAGTATACGGGCAGTATTTCTAACTTAGACACCGCTGGCTGCACGGAGCCCTGCCTTGCCCCCCTGGCAGCGGGGTCAGTGGGCTGGAGACACTGCCATGCAGACTGGCTTCAGCATAAAGGCTGCACAGACTACAGCTGGGGGACTCCTTCCATCCCTGCAGCCCTGCACCTCACTGTAACCCCTCTCATCCATGCTCACACCTTGTGCTGAAGTTTCAGTGGCAGGATATGGCCAAGCAGGAGTTGTAGAGAGCTCAGGGCAGATCTCTAAAGCTGCTTTCCATTGCCTCAGTTTTCCAGTATTGCTGGCAAGAGCTGCTGTGCTTGGTACTAGCCCTGACTGCCTGGGTCTCCGGAAGTGAGTCTGTATGATGGGATGGCAGGAACAGCACGAGTGGTGTGGGAGCCTTTCCACCTAAGCTGGGGGGTGGGTTTGGAATGGGTGCCCAGGGGAAGGGGCTGCTGCTGATGTCCATCAGGGCAAAGAACATGACTAACTGCAGGACAGATAGACGCACGCCGCCCTGCTCCCCATGAGCCCAGACAGGGTAGGCAGCAGCGCCTAGGGGTCAGGTCCCACCCAGCAGGCCCGGAGGGTCTCCCAGAGCAGGGCTCAGCTTTCTTCCTGCTGCATCTGGAAGCAATTCCCAACCCTGCTGGAACATGCCGCTTGCTTTGGCAGCCTCAGCCCTCCCTTCTCACAGGGAACAGGCCGTCCCCAGCACAGGAAGTGCCTGCTTGGCTCCATCGCTGCTGCTGAGCAGAGGCCAGAGCAGCCTGCAGCCAGGTTTCAGGGTCTGGGACCTTCCCACCTGCCCCCAGAGCAGGCTGACTTCCCTGGCCAGGACCTCACTGAGCACCTGGCTGTCCCACTAGGTGCTACCACCCCTCCGGATACAAAGTCCTGGCACAGCTCTGCACAAGGGACTGTCACGGGGGGGTGGAGGGGCATGCATAAAGCGCATGAGACAGCAAAGCATGGGCTGTAAAGTGTCAAAGGGAGGGAGGGAGGCTGGGGGGGAGAGGAGTTAAATTTGGGACTTGGAGGAAGGCCAGGACCAGCCCTACCCCAGTCCCGCTGTTCAGGCTCGACATGCAGGGTGGGGCCAGCTCCCCTCCCTGGAGCCCTGGCCAAAGGGTGGTGTCTGTCGTGACAGGAGCTGCTGCAACATTTTCAGAACTCCACCTCCAGTGGGCGCATGTGGGCACTGGTGGGTGCTGCAGCCCCCCCCTCCTCCCTTCCCCCAGCAGCATCTACCCCTGGAGCCCCCAGCCTCACCTGAGCCCCTCCCCCCGCCCGCCTGCACCCACTAGCCCTGCACCTGGAGGGGGCTGGGGGCGCAGCCTGCGTTTGTCAAGGGGAAATGGCAACACGAAACCCGTGGGGGGGGGGGGGCTGTCATGTTCTGCCTTCCTATTCATAGTCCGACAGACCCCTCGCCTGGTGAGAACGGGGGGCGCGTGGTTAGTCCAGCCCCAACCATGCGGGAGAGGCAGCGCGCACCCCCATACCCGCCCCAAACCTGTCAGTTCCACCAGCCGTGCCCCCCCCCGCCGGCATCCCAGCTCCGCTTCCTGCTGCCGCTCGCCGCGCTGGATCGGAGCCGCCCGGGGCTGGACCGACGGGCACTGAGGGCTTCCGCGTTTGTCCGCCAGCTGGCGGAAGTCCTCGGGGGTGGGCGGTGAAGAGGCGGGACGCGCCGAGTAACAGGTTGACACCGAGCTGGCGGGGGGGGGGGGGGGGACGGTGGCAAGGCGCGCCCCCCCCCCCCCCGCCAACCGCGGACACAACACACAACCCGCCCTGCCGGCGGGCAAGCGCCCCAGCCCCGCACAGGCTGCCCGGGTCGCTTCAGGGCTGGGGACCCGCCGGGCCCGGCGTGCTGCTGCGGGGGAGTGGAGCGGGCGATCTCTGTGGGGGGGGGGGGTGCGGGCCGGGAGCTGCTGCAGCGGGGGGGGGGGGGGGAGGATCGGGCCCGGGCGGCTGTGGCAGCGGGGGAGAGTCCGGCCGGGCGCTGCTGGCAGGCAGGGGGGGGGGGGGGAGTGGTAGCGGGCGCTGTGGCGGGCGGGGGGGGGGAGTCGGGGCCGGGCGCTTGCTGGGGCGGGGGGGACGGGGAGTCGGGAGAGCGGACGTGCTTGGGGGGCGGGTCGGCGCCCCTGGCGCTGGCTGGCTGGGGTGGTTAAGGGGAGGCGGAGCGGGCGTGTGGGTGGTGGGGGAGGAAGTCGGGACGGGACTGCTTGGGGAGGGGATCGGGCCCAGGTGCTGCTCGCAGAGCGGCGCGCGTGGGGGTGGCAGTCTATTCCCGGGGTTAAGGCCCCCCCCCGCGCTCTTTCGCCCAAAGCAGGCTGCGTAAGACTCATTTGCATACGCTAATTTGATACTGCTCGCGGAGCGATCGGGGCGGCTACTGGGCGGCGGGGGCGGGGAGGGGGCAGTTCTGCGCTGCGCGGCGCCCCAGGCCCGCGCCTCGCGCACGAGCCCTGAGCACCAGTCGTGAGGCGCGGCGCTCGCCGCTGCCTGGCGATGCCTGCGCGGACGGGTCACCTGGCGTGCCCCCGGGGGGGCGGGCGGTCCCGGGCGGCGGTGTGGGGGGGAGCTCTCTTGCCGCTCCTGGTCACAGCCCGCCCTGTCATGGGGGGTGGGCTGGGGGGGGCATGTTGGCAGAGCGGTTCCCTGCAGGAAAGGGGTCGGACCGGCGCGCCTACTTTGCAGTAACAAGTGTTGCACCTACTGGGGCGCCATTGAGGGCCCAGTGGACTAGTGTATTGCTGGCGACTTTATGCTGTGTGGCATGGGTCCGGTGCCTTATCATCCTCACGCCACTGGTTTGAGGGCCCTGGCCCTGACTCGTCCTTCCAGCACAACAAGCCAGCAGGACTCTGCGCAGACGGCTGAGGGACCTGGGGGACACAGTGTGAAGGCCCTGCTTCACTATACAGAGACTGCCCTTCTGGTCACATAGGTGTCGTAGGGGGCGCGCCCTTCTAGGTGACTCCTGACCTGTGCCAGCTGTGGCAGGGGAGCTGCCGAGTTGGGCTATACTGATTGAGAACAGCATCTGTGCTGGAATCAACGGAATGATAGAGAGCCTGGAAAGGTGCGATAGGTGTCCAGCTGCAGCCCTTACAGCTGTCCAAAATGGTTCTTACCAGAGCCTCTGTGGCCCTATGCCTGCACAGGAGTCAGCACCTTTCCAAGTGCTGTGCCGAGTCTTCGTTATTCACTCTATTAGGTTTTGGCCGCAGTAACTTTTCTCTTTTAGAAAGGTCTTTTTATGAGTCTATATAAGTAACTAAACTTTGTTGTATGTAAAGAAATAGGTTTTTAAAATGTTTAAGAAGCTTCATTTTAAACTTAAATTACAAATTGCAGAGCCCTCCCCTCCCATGGGTGGCAGTTACCGGCAGTGTGATGCTACTGAAATCGTTTGCCTAACCCTGCCCTAGTAGCATGAGCGTAACCAGGAGCAGGTGTTTGATCAGGACATGCATGGGCCTAACAGACTAAGCCCAGGCATTTAGATAGCATGAGTCAGAAGCAGTTAGCAAGCTAAATAATGACACCACAATGCTCTGTCCAGACCACAGGCAGCTGAAGAACTGGAGTTGATTTTCAAGTCTACCTTCCCTCATGTCCTCCACGGCACATGAGGATGTGTAGGGCATGACGCTGGACACGGCGTGCTGAAAAATTCTCCAAAGGCACACGGACACCTAGGTGCACCCAAAGAAGAGCACCCACAAGGACACCTACTTGGAGAACAACCCTTCTTCTGGGTGGGGCCTGGTGGGTTTGCAGATGGCAGCACTATTCTAGCTCCTGTCACAGAGGAGCTGTAAAGAGGAAATACATTACACCCACAGCTTAGCAATGCTGACCATACCCAGCCAGATATGGTCTCTGTCTAGCTCTCATGCCTCACCTACCAGCCAGCTAAGCCTGTCTCTCTCTCTCTCTCTCCCACTGAGGCAAAGCATCAACTGGGGCTCTGATACTACCCTGAGTGATGCTCTCTGTGGTGGATCATGTCTTCTGGGTATTGCTCAACCCTGTCATTAAACTTCATGAGAGGTGACCAAGTTGTTAAACCATTCCAGACATGAAGGGCCCCAAGGCTGCTCCAGAGAGCGATTTGAGATTTTCTCCCTCCCCTAACAGTCCTGTTCTTAAACTCAACCTCCAGCTGTCAGACTGAGCAACTGCACTCTGGTTGCATCTGCCACTAAATTATTTGCAGCAAACATGTGGCTGCCTTGACTCGGTCTTAACCCACTGCCGCAACTCCCAAGACCATCTTTTTGTGACAGTGAATTTGCACTCAGCTAGGTCAGCTAATGCTTGGCTGTGGATTGAGGTCGTGACTTAGATACCCAAGGGGATCATGAAGAGGGTGAAGGCTTTAGGGGTTTTGTTTGCCCCCTCCCCTCCCCTCCCCTCCCCTCCACTCCCTGGGAACATTAGTCTTCCCTCCAGCACAAACCCCATGATGGCACAAGCAAGCTCTTGTCTAAAGCAAGTTTTCAACCTGTGGTCCATGGACCCCGGGGAGCCGCAGACTACGTCTAAGATTTCTGAAGGGGTCTGCATCTCCATTCAGAATTTTGTAGGAGTCCGCAAATGAAAAAAAAGGTTGAAAACCACTGGTCTAAAGACTGAATCATTCCTGTTCTTTTATGGGCCAATCCAAGACCCCAGTCAAACCAGTGGGAGGGATTTCATCTGCTAGAATGGGTTGAATCAGACTCTAAAGGTATTTTTCAGAGGAAGAAAAATCCTTAGGCTCTTCAAATCACTTCCCTAGATGAAGGCCCTTCATGGAAAGGAAGGTAGGGGTTATCCAGCCAACATGCAGCACATGCACATGGGCACTGAAAGGACTGCAAAAGTGGAGACAGCAACTCAGAATGCCATCCATGCACATTTGGTCTGGCCGTCCCCCTCCATCCCCCAATCATCCCAGGAGAGAAGGAGCTCCAGCTTTATTTTTCCATCAGGGATTCAAGCCATAACTTACGCAGTGGAGCTAATTTTGTTTCCCAAAGAGTTCTTAAAAATATAATGGATTCTTTTAAACTGGAACCCAACTTTTTATTTTTCCAAGCAGCTGGGAATTCATACAGATGTCAATACTGAAGGGTAGAGGCAGGCCAGAGGAGGGGAGGGATTTGTGCCTTCTCTCTGCCACAACTGAGTCTGAACTATTATTTTTTGTAGCTACTTATGGTCTGTGACATGACTCACTCCTTTCTGTACTGGGATTCTGCCACCTATTCCTGCCCTAAAAAGCAGCCCATCTAAAAGAAAAATGACTCAATCAAAATTGTATGACCTTGTCCTTATGCACATCGGCTCTTACTTGCATCACCATGGACATCAGAGAAAGTACAAATTTTTGCAGCTCTTAGCACAAAGGGACCTAAGACTGATTGAGCCACCTTCCCAAGGCACTTCTGCAAGCACAACATAATGCTAACATAGAAATACATAATAAAAGCCTTGGGTTTGGTTTTGTTTTTACCTGAGTTCAGTTAAGAGCCAGGTGCAGATCCCTATTTTGCATCAGAAGGGGTCAGGCCTGGAGTATCCTGCCTTCTTTTGTTCTGTCCTCTGCTGGGAAAGAGTCTTTTGCCTCAACATGTCTCTGCACAAAGGGCCCATGAAATCCTGCTTCTCTGCTGTACTCCTGGAAGAGGGCTGCTGTGAGACGGGAGCATAGGGATCTCTTGGGCAGAGGAGACATGGTTCTAGGGCTGGATCTCCCCTAGAGTGCAGCCTGGTGGCCCACCCTCACTTTAGTTTTACTGGAGCTGCAGCTAGAATCTCGCTTTTTCAGAGTTGGCATCTTTATGTAGCACATGCTATTGTTACCAGCTGACAGCTCTTGGCTGAGTGGCCTTTGTGATTCAGCCATGTGTTTATCCCACCTAGTGGCCCAGTCCAGCATGGGTTTCCATGGAAAACTTCCATCAAAAACAAGGAGAGAGGGAGCTGAAGCAAGAGTGACTCAGACACAACTGGAAGATTCTGTGGGATAAATGGGGGAGGAGGGAGTTATTTCATTTGATAACATGTGTCTCTGCTCCTTGCCAAATGCAGACACCAGGGGTAGGGAATGACCTTCTCTCTCCACACCTGCCTGCCTGCCGTGATCCAGTATGACTCCCCTCTGCAACATATACTCCTTCCTTCCTGTCCACATCCCCCTTTATGTTTCATCTCTGCACCTTCTCAACACTCTCCTCCCTGCTCCACACACATTTTCTCCTGTCTGCCCCCTTCCGGGCTGAGGAAACAGTTCCAAATACATTCCAGGCATACAGACAAGCTTGGACTCAGGGGTCTGAGTTGCGTAACTGTCTGTGAAACATGTTGATGATTTCCATTTGTACCATCATCCCAGCCTCATGCGTCAGCCTCATCACGTTGTCAGATACTTACTAGCAGTGCTCTCTTGTTTATAAGGCAAGGCAAAGAGCTGAGTAAGAAGCTTGGCTTGTGGTTCTAGGTTTCGTATCAGCAGTGCCTGGAAACCCCTGGCTCTGTTCAGCGTGCACCCCATTGCGGGTGTCTGGGGCTGAATGGCTTTGGTAGATACAGAATTAGTTGGATCAGGAATGAATCTAGACTGGAGACAGTTCATATTGAAATAAAATAAAAGTTGAAATGGAGAAGGCGGTGGGCTTGGCTGGAAGTTGTACCACAGCTGAGAATGGGGATAGAGTAAGATGGGTGGAGCGGATAGAAAATATGGAAGGACAGGTGGGGTTTGGAAGGGGATGGAGGAGGTTTCATTGGGTTGGACATTACTCTCTTCAAGCCCAAGTTCTAGCTGCCCTACCTATTTCCCCTTCAATACCTTTGACTAGTGGGAGGTGTAGACATCTGCAGACCCTCAAATAGGCTCATTCAGCTGAGGGGGCAGAGGGGAAGATTGCTCCCAACAGCAGAAGTGGGGCTCCAAATGGCAGCTCTGTTAGTGGTAAGAGGCAGGCCCAAGCCCTTCTCCTATGCAGAGCCATCACACTGAAGGAGAAGAGAAGCAGAGCTTTCACCTATTGCCTGCTGGTCCCATGATGAACATCGACTCTGCTGGGAGTTAGCTCCCACTGTCAGAGCCCTAGCTGTTGGAAGCCATTTCTGGGAACAGGAGGCAGAGCAGGGCTGCACAACACACAACCTTACACTACAGTAGTTACTGGTATCATTACACCAGGGCCATTAAGAAGTAACTACAAGCAGCCAAGAGACCAGAGCCAACCAAGCCCCTCAAAGTCAAACCGTAAAGGACAGTGTGTGAAACATCACTGCCTGGAATCCATTAGCATGAGCAGTTCAGTCATTCCTTACCAGAACTCAGCTCAGGGCATCCATTGCACAACTTGCTGAGCCACCCTCCTCCTCAGGGAATGCTGCGCTAGTGACAGCAGTACAGTCCTGCAGTCACAGGCTGTGACTGGGCAGGCTTCTCTCACACCCCTACCTCACCAACATGCCCCCGATGCTGCCATGGACAGCTCCTCTCTAGGAGCCAGGGGAGGTCAGTCCTTGAACTTTCTACCAACAGGCAACTAGCGTCAACAGTGGTATGATTTTGGGGATAGATCTTCCTCCATTTCTTTTCCAGTCGCACTCCCCAAAGCTGTTCTGTGCTTCTCTCGTACACAGGCATTTCTAGAGTACTCAAACTCAGGGCTTGAGTGAGAGCCACAGAGCAGGCTCCATGCATGCAGTGGGGTCTTTAATATCACTTTTGTATTGCTGTCCACAGCTGAACACACAGCAAAGTAATATCTACTTTACACCAGACAGAGAGAGTTTTGAAGTTGTATTGTCTAGTTAAAGGGAGCAGGGAGCCAGGACTCTGGGGTTATGTTTTCAATTCTGCAGTGACTCATTGTGTGTTGCTGGGCAAGTCACCTCCCTCTTCTAGGCTGCCATTAGCAGCACTGACCTCTTGTAAAGCACTGTGCTATCCTTGCATAAAGGGCCAAGTTTGTAAAGGTCTTTAGGCACCTGCAGACAGGCACCACACAGGCTTTTCTAAGCTGCCTGACTCCATGGGAGTTTTAGTGCTTTAGAAAATCCTACTAGGTGCTTATCTGCATCTTCACATGCCTCAATACTTTTACAAACCAGCCCAATTTACATGTTTGAAGGGAGGCAGGTACTACAGGGTTAAGAGGCATGTGCAGGTCCTTACCACATGGTTCTGTTCCGTTCAGGGTACAAGTGAAAGCTGGTTTGATGCTTTCTTCCTGGTCCCCCTTGCTCCATCCTGACAAGAGCTGTAGGGTAAGGGGCTGCAGGTGAAGGGTTGATGTGCACTGGCCTGAACTATTTAGCACAAGGCAAGTCAAGCTCTGTTGTGTTTGGCTGGAGAACTCAGTCGAGACAGGAGGCAGTTGCTATACTGCAGCTCAGGAGCAGGAGTTATTCCCTTACTTCTTAGTCCATGAAAACTGCTGCAGATACTCGTAGCCAGAGCGTGAAAAATTACATCTTTGAAAGAATTGACTCAAACTTGGTTTCTGCAAAGTGCTCGTCCAGCTGCAGCCCTGTCATAATTAAGAGCAGCTCAGTGAAATGCGCAACTCCAAAACCAAGAGCACATAACTGTTCTCTCTGGGCCTGTCTCACTCTGAAATGCAGGCTACCAAGGAGTCTGAGCACCCCCTTAGACCGGCGCTACTTCTACTGTGCATGCAGCATTCCCTACAACCCATCTCAAAAGCTTTTAGAAAGCTGAGCCTGACTCAGAAGGAACATGGGAAAGCTGTGGCAGCTTGTCTACCTGGGGTGGAGACAGGGCAGGTCTCCCTTTCACTGAATAATCTCTGCTAGCACCTGGGTGCCCACCCTCCTACGCAGTGGTTCAAGGCTTGCAATACAGTCACAGCAGAGTTGTGTGTGCACGCATAGCCCACTGCTGGATAGATTCTGACCTGTTCTGGAGCTCGGACAAACCATGGCCCTCTGATGGCTGAAGCCAGACCTGCCGCTGTATTGTCAGCATCCTCTACTAGACAATCATACCTGCAAACGCTGGTTCTCTCACCTCCCATGCTTGGCTCACCCATAGGATGTGTCTTGATACTATGGAGAATGACTTTTAGCTCAAGCAATTTTGGAAGTGGTCATCCCGCAGTCTGTTCCTTGTGGTCACAGGGGTATGACTTATCTGTTTACTACAGTGACTATGAACTGTCCACCTGTCAGGATGCAAACGCTGAAAACACATAATGTTGGACAGTTTTAAATCCTGCAATTAGCAAACCTACCACAAGAGGGCAAAATGCTCCTATCAGCCAGAATCCTGTCAAAGCAACCTAAGGCACCTTAGCCTAGACCTGCCTACCCCCCAGAAGAATTGCAGAACTTTTCCTACCCTCATCTAGATCTACGAATACATCAGCAGTATTGTGTGGTCTTCAGGGATCATTCCCGGAAAACACTATCATTTCCCCCTGACAGCAACAACTGGGATTTCTTCACCTGCTCTACAGCTGCAGAGAGACCACCTGTGAGACCACAGTACTGTCCTGTTAGCACCTAGAAGAGGGTATGAATCCCATCTGGGAATGGGACAGTGTTATCACTGTGATGTTCTCTCTTCTACTGAGACATGGGTTGTGTTGCTCTGGAACAGGTGTTTTCAGAGAGAATCCTTTTAAGAGAAGCTCTTGACTCAGGCTCTTTTCAGGGAAGTACCCTTGGCCTCAGATACCGCCGATTCCACTTCAAAAGTGGCTAGTACGACCAGTGTGAGAAGCCCAGCAGAACCCCCAAATCCCCCCTCCACCCAAGCCCTTCTTTTTTTGGAACGAAGCTTACTGCATGTTCCAGGAAAATGTCTCAGCCAAAGATCTAGCCTAGGTTTGGCAAGCAGGACTGTCACACTCAAGGTTCTTCCTTTGAGAAAATGCACTTGATATGGGACAAACTGCAAGGAGTGAAATGACATCTAGCTCCTCAGGGCTGGATGTGTACAAGAACTTCTTAGCTAGGAGGGGGAACGTACCAAATGCTTTGGCACCAGCAGAGGGGCAGATGGAATCTTTTCTAGAGCTAGAAAGTAGCAGCTTTGGCACCAAGTTTGGCCAAGTAGCTGGTTTTCTTTGAGGGGACACTTTGGGGCATAAAGGCTATGTGAGATCCTAATGCTCTGCACCAACCCCTCATTCTGTGTCTCTGCAGATACATTCTCTGGCCAAGATCTGGGACTCCCATCAACACAACTCAGAGCAGTCAGATAAGTCTCCATAGAGACCACAAGAAAAACTACACAGCAGAATTGTGTGGCCTGTCCATTATAAGGCTCCTCATGCTAGTGCTTTGATGCTCTACAAAATGAGATTGGAGAAAATGGGAAACAGGCAGGGAGGATTGAATATTCTCCGGAGTTATTTCACCAAAGAAATTCTGGATCTGAAGTGAGGCAGCAAATGCCCTGTCCTCAGCTCATCCAGGTGGCAGGAGAACATAGGGACCTTTGGAACCTAGGCAGACGACAGCTCAACTGGAGTTCCATTTATTATAGCTCACATCACCAAATATCCATCTCCTATGACAAAACTCCACCTGGCCTCATCTTCTGACCCATGATAAGAGTTGTAGATTTTTAACACCAGAAATAGTATGATCATTTAGTTTGTCCTCCAGTAGAACACAAAACATTTAATTTCAACCAGTGATTCCTGTATCAAACCCGTAACTTCAAAGAGTATCTTTTACCAAGCCATCTAGTATTTATTTAGAGTCCATGTGCCAGAGAATCCGCCACAACCCTAGGTAAAACGGTCCAATGGTTGTTACCGTGTTAAAAATGTGTGTCTTATTTCTAGTCTGAACGTGTCTGGCTTCAGCTTCCAGTCACTAGATCTTATGATCGTTTATCTGCTAGACTAACCAGCCCTTTAGTCTAGCAGATAAACCTTCTCCCCCGTAGGTACTCCTGGGCAGTGATCACATCACCCAACTGTCTCTTGGCTCATCTAGGCAAAGCGAGCGCCTTTAGCCTCCTCCCCTCCACACCCAAAGGCAGGTAGGTCCCTGCTCTTTCATTTCAGAACCTGGCCAAGAATCGAGGTAGGCTCTCCTCTGGGGCGCGGAGGCGGGGACGAAGTGCCCCCCGGATGGGTGAGCACCGCGGGCTCGCGGAAGTGGGAAGCCAGCTCTCTGCTCAGCGCCGGGGGGATGACGCGGTCCGTGTCCCCCAGGACTGGAGCGCGGGCACGGCAATGGGCTCCCGGTAGCAGCCGCTGTGCGCGGCGGCCCGGCTCTCGAAGCCGGCGATCACAACGGCGAACCGGCACGGGAAGCGCGTGTCTCCGCGCTGCTGGAGCGCGCACACCACGGCCGCCAGCGCCGCGCCCCGGCTGAAGCCCAGCAGCCCGTCGAAGGGCCCGTGTTCCGCGAACGCCGCGGCCACCGCCTCCAGGGCCTCCTCCAGCGCGTCGGACGTGGGCTCGCGGGGCCGGGAAAAGCACCAGGCGCGGGGCTGGGCCTCGGGCCGGGCTCCACGGGCTGCAGGGGGCGGGACCGGGACCGGGACCGGGACCGGGCCCAGCAGCAGCAGCAGCAGCAGCAGCGCATGGGGCGACAGGCAGGAGTGAGGCCCTATGCAATGGAGCCCTATAACTGGAGAGCA
>NC_133788.1:24106664-24145344 GCF_003597395.2 Chelonoidis abingdonii
GGGCAGCCGGAGCCCAAGGCGATGGTCGATCGCAGGGGCTGATTAGGTCGCGCGCGGGCTCCCAGGCTGGGATTAGCAGGGGGGTACAGGTCAGGAGTGAGTGGGCCCCAGAGGAGCCCAGGCTGGGTATAGCGGGAGGCTGCGGTCAGGGTGGGGGCCCAGGCTGGGATAGCAGGTGGGCTTGCAGGCCAGGAGTTCGAGGCCGAGGCTGGGATAGAGCAGGGGGGCTGCAGGCAGGAGTGAGGGGCCACGGCTGGGATGAGCAGGGGCTGCAGGCAGGATGGGGGCCCAGCAGGCTTCCAAGGGGCTGGGATAGCAGGGGGTGCGTGGCCAGGAGTGAGAGGCCCCAGCAGGAGCCCAGGCTGAGGTCATATTCGACGTTGCTGCAGGCTGGAAGTTGAGGGCACGCAGGAGCCCAAGGCTGGGATAGCGCAGCGCGGGCTGCAGGTGCCGGGTGGGGGCCAGGTGGGAACGGGGTGGCTGCAGTCAGGAGTGAGGGGCCCAGAGGCGCCCAAGGTCTGGATGCAGGGGCTGAGGTCAGCAGATGAGGGTGCGCCCGAGCCCCGGCTGGATAGCAGGGGTGCGAGGCCAGTGTAGTGGAGAGCCCAGCTGGGATAGCAGGGGCGCAGTCAGGAGTGGCGGGCAGGTGCCCAGAGCTGGGAATATGCAGGGGGAGCGCGCCAGGGAGTGAGGGGCCCCAGCGGAGCCAAGGCTGGTGCAGGGGTGCAGGCCAGGGTGAGGGGGCTCCATGCTGGTCGATTTCGTGCAGGGGGCTGCTGGTCAGGAGTGAGGAGGCACGCTGGATGCGGGGGTGCAGGTTGGGAAGTGAGGGCGCCCGGCAGAGCCCAAGGCTGGGGATTCAGCGGGGTCTCGGTCAGCGAGTGAGGGGCCAGTGCTGGGATGCGCGGGGCTGCAGGTCAGGAGCAGGCCAGGTGGGTAGAGGGGGTGCTGGTCGGAGCGAGGGGCAAGGGCGCAGAGGGTGGGGCAGGGGCGGGATAGCAGGGGCTGGCACGGTCGAGTGAGGGGCCAAGGCTGGGATAAGAGGGGCTCGCAGGTCAGAGTGAGGGGCCCCAGCAGGGAGCCAAGGCTGGGATAGCGGGGGTGCAGTCCGAGTGGGGCCCCGTCAGGAGCCCGGCTGGGTAAGCAGGGGGATTGCAGCTGTAGTCGGAGTGCGGGGCCCGGGCTGGGCTTAGCAGGGGGCTGCAGTCAGGAGTGAGGAGCCCCAATGGCTGGGTAGCAGGGCGAGGTAGGGTGGAGCGGGCCAGGCTGCGATAGCAGGGGGTGCAGGCAGGAGTGGGGCCCCAGCGGGCCCAGGCTGGATAGCGGGGCTGCAGTCAGGACGTTGACGCGCGCCCAAGCGCTGTGGATCAACAGGGGCGGGTGTCCGGCCCGTGCAGGTCAGGAGTGAGGGGCAGCTGGGATGCCGGAGCTGCAGGTCAGGGTTGAGGGGCCCAGGGCTGGGTATGGGGGCTGCAGGTCGAAGTGGGCGCGCCCCAGCAGGGGCCCAAGGCTGGATAGCAGGGGGCTGCAGGTCAGGAAGTGAGGGGCCGGTGGAGTAGCAGTTGGGGCTGCAGGTCAGGTGGGGGCCAAGCAGGGGCTCCTAGGCCTTGGCTGAGGGCTCGACTGCAGAGTCGGAGTGACGAGCCTAGGTGTGGCAACGTGGGTGGGCGGGGGAGGCGGTGCGGGGGAGGGGGTGGGGGGAGATGGGATAGCAGGGGGCTGCAGGTCAGGTTGAGGGCCAGGTGAGAATAGCGCGGGTCTGGCAGGTCGGAGTGAGGGGCCAAGGCTGGATAGCAGGGCTGCGTCAGGAGTGAGGGGCCAGCTGGGTGAGGGGTTGCAGGTCAGGCGTGAGGGCCCAAGGCTGGGATAGCAGGGGGCTGCAGGTCAGGGGCGGGGCCAAGGCTGGGATAGCAGGGGGCTGTAGGTAGGAGTGAGGGCCGCACGGGGCCCAAGTTGGGATCGCAGGGGGCGTGGTGGACCATCGGGTGGGGGCGAGTTTGGGGGGGCGTGTGATGGCCCAAGGCTGCGGTCCGGGGGCTGCAGCGTCAGGGGTGAGGGGCCCCGCGCTGGGGCACAGTGCAGGGGGCTGCTCGGCGGTCCTGAGGTGCGGGGCCCAGTGCTGGGATAGCAGGGGCTGCGTTTCATGGAGTGAGGGGCCAGGCTGGGAGATAAGCAGGGGGCTCGCCGGGGTGCAGGGGGCCCAGCACGGGCCCAAGCTGGGGGGTTGGGATAGCAGGGGGCTGCAGGTCAGGAGTGAGGGGCCCCAGGCTGGGATAGCAGGGGGCTGCAGGTCAGGAGTGAGGAGCCCAAGGCTGGGATAGCAGGAGACTGCAGGTCAGGAGTGAGGGGCCCAAGGCTGGGATAGCAGGGGGCTGCAGGTCAGGAGTGAGTGATTTTTCTTCTTGGAAAGTCAGTATTTTTACCGGGCCTGCCCTGTCCCCCTCTGCTGTGAGCCCCTCTCTGTCCCTTGCCCCTGCATCCATTTTCTCCCACTGCCACCCCCAGCAACACCACTAGTGACAGAGCAAAGACAACCCCCCAGAAGAGGCAAGTTAACATCAGCTCTGACAGAGACAGGGGGCTTGTTTCTCTTCTCCTTTATATCAATGTAATCAGGAGCAGCCCTGGGCAGGCACTAGTAAGAGCAGGTGAAGGATACTTTGTGAGTAGAACCAAGGCCCGGGGAGGAGAGTCCGCATCTGCCCACACATGAAAGGACTCTGGGGCTGGAGGACACTTTATCTCCAAGTTTCAAAGAGGATTTTGCAAACCATGGAAGGTGAAACACAAACTGACAAAGAATCTGTCCCTCCACTGCAACTGGCAAATTCATCAAGATAACTACAGTGTGTAAGTTAGGGTTTACTGCTGCCCCCCGGCTGAGCCTTGATGTCTGCACACTGGGGCTGAGGCACCAAGGGGAACAGAGCAGTGTGTTGGCCTAAAATCCATCTTCCCCAGGCGGAACACAACCGGAACCTTGAACTGTTCCCAACATCCTGTGAGTGAGACTATGGCCGAAACCCACCAGAGTTGAAGGGCCTTTGCATGGCCATTTCCACCTCTCTGTAGTACAGACGGGACATTTCAATGCCAATTAATCATGGGCTGGACACAGCTGTTCCTCAACAGGCAATCTCAGCCCAGTGCCCAGGGAACAGGTCCTATCATAGAAACCACTGCTACAGCTGGTCCTTTCAGGCAGCCTCCGTGGAGACACTTCGGGCTGAATGGGCCAGACACTGAGAGATGGTTCTCCAGGGCAGTGAGAGAGTGGTCCTGCCGCTGCCTACTCTGTAGCTGCTCGGGATGCCAGTCAGTTAATCGGGCCCATTTCACCAGCTCCAAAGTCAGAGACAGCCTTTCCTGAGAGCAAAGCTGGGAGTGCTTGTTTCCGGACTGCTAACTGCAGGGCTGTACCTGCCGATATCCCCATTGCTTGGGGGTTCAGGGGTGCTCTGGCTGCAATGAGGCCTCTTCTTGACAGCTGCAGTCAGTGCATTTCTTCCCCACACCAGCATCCACTGGTACCACAGGTTCAGGCAGCTTCCTCTACCGCCGAGAGAGAGAGAGACCATTCAGAAGAGGATCCTGCCCCTGGGTTCTGCCAGCACCATCCTATCATCACACCTGCTCCCTAGTCCCAGCTGCTGCTCTTGAAATGCACCTGCCCCACTCCCCTTGTGGCCCCTGTTAGGTTATCTTGGAGAAAGCTCACGTGCTGGAAGTCATGCTCGCAGAGTGGATTTATGGGCACGCTAAGCCTCCCCTCTCATTTCCTAGGCAGATGACACCAATCAATGCTCCTGCATTGCCCTACAGTGAACAAGTGAGAGGCTATGACACAGCCCTTTGTGCTGCTTCTGCTTATCACACTCCAGACAGGTACTGAGCAGCTGCCACTTGTTACAGAAACAGCTATAATAACTCAGAGGAGCACCTGCTCCCAGTCCCATATCTCAGCGGGAACAGCCGATACTGATCAGACAAGACTGCTGCTTCTCATAGCCACTCCAGTCCTGCTGGCCCCTTAAATCACTTCCCAGAAAGTCCTCCAGACACCAGCTCCTTGTGCTAGGGTATTGTGACACACCCTGCGAGAGCTGGGAGCCTGGTCTGAGCCTAGCCCAGAGAGCACCCAACTCTGCCACACATGGTGGGAAGCAGGAGTGCTGACCAGTGGGGTGAGCTGGCTCAGCAATGACCCCAGAGGACTCTGCTGGACCTGCTCCACCCCAGATGGAGCTGGCCTCTTGGGAAGCCACAGCAAGGAAAGCTGCTCAGCATCCCTGCTACAGACTCCTTCTGAGAAACACACTCGCAGCATGGGGCCACCATCGGAACGGGCTTCGGATTGGGAGCTTGAGGCTGGAAATCCTGGGTCCATTTGCCACACGACCTTAAGTGAAAATCTGTGCCCCTTTCCAGGCCAACCGGGAGCATGAGGGAGGGTGGCGGCTCCAGCTGCCTTTGAGCACTGGACTGACATCCAGCATTTCATGGTCACCAGCCACTGGCTGGAGCCACTGGGTGGTGCTCTCAGCACATGGCAAAGCCCAGGCAGCACAGGCTGCAGGTTGAGGGGCAGCTTCCTTGTCAACAGGAAAACCCCAAACCTGGAGAAGCAGGAATCAAACCTGTCCCAAGGGCTGGTGTCTCGATGCCCAGGGCTCTAGCACTGTCCCCTCCATCCCTAGGGAGTACTGGGGCCACCAGCTGGGGGGCAGAGAAGGGAAAGTGCAGGGCCAGGGCCCAGCTCCCTCCAGTTCGTCTTTGTCCACATACAACAGGTACAAAGCTCTGAGCACCTGCACAGTCCTCTGGTGGTCAGGTGCAGGCAGTCAGGTGTTGCCGCCTGACTGCCTAGGGTGAAAGGGGAGAGGTGAGGCTCAGGAGGAGCCAAGGCCTTGGCTGGGGCAGATTTGTGGCCATGTTCCCCAGCATCACCCCAAGAGAAACAGGTCAGGAGGAGGCAGCAGTGAGAGCTTGTGTGACCCCAGGGACCCTTCTTCCTTGCAGCCCCACTGCAGGTCCTTTACCTGCGTTGGCTGGCTGGTGCCCCTCTGGGGCTTGTGGCTGGCGTGGTTGACTGTCCAGGGCCCCAGGGACTGGCCAGCGTAGAAATCCATGGGGGAAGTCTGCTGCCACTCGATTTCCTTCAGAGCCACAGCAGCCTGGATGGGTGCAAAGTCATGTCAGCACAACAAAGGACCCAGATCCTCCACAGGGGAGTCGCATGGAGAAAGGACCAGTGTACCAGCCACTCTCAGCAGGTGCCGAGGGCTCAGACTGTTCCACACATGCACTTGAATGACTTAGTATAATGGCCAGGAGCATTACTCCAATCAGAGTCTCCAGCTTTTTGAGGTGCTGGTACTAAAAGGGCACTGCTGCAGGGAAGCTCGCAGTGCTGGGGTCCCTGGCTGGGCACTGCTGCAGGGAAGTTCGCAGCGCTGGAGCTGGACTGCATATTAAATCATGACAGAGCATTAGGAACAATCCAGGTGCTCACTCTGATGTGGTGGGGGGAGGAGAGACAACTGGGAGCACAGGGAGAATGAGCCTGCAGCGCTCTGTGTGATCTGCAGAAGCATGTGGAGGTGGCTGTGACTGGCCCTCCCACGCGCACCCGACGGGACACGCAGACCAGGCAGAGAATTACAAACGTGTCCATAAATCTTCCCTAAAATAATGTGCTGCTGGCCCCTTAGTCCCTATCTGCAGTGATGGGGCGGCCCAGTCACAGCCAGGCTCAAAGTTCCCCTGCTGTTATTTGTCTGTGCCCAGCTCCCAAAGCCTCTGCCTTCCTCACAACTCGCCTGCATTGGGCCAGGCACTTCGTGGAGGAGCAGGAGGCATTTGGGGAGCTTGGGCCCGGCTGGGCGGGGTCAGAGGTGCACCTGATCTGTGCTATGGAACAAGTTCAGCCAAGGGAATGTCCATTCTAGGCCTCGAGCCTTGTCCGTCGGGTCCACCGACTCCTCTCCCTGCGGTGCTGGGCACCGGGGTGAATCCCATCCCACCTCTGCCAAGGCGAGACAGAGGGCTGCCAGGAACTTCTTACCTCGTAGGGCGTGAGCAGCGGCTTGCTGAAGGCTCCTCCCCAGTCAATGGAGAGCCGGGGACAAGCCACCTGCACCCACCTGGAAAGGAAGCACAGGGGTCACGTTACCCACTTAGTTCAGGCCACAGCTGCAGACAGGGTCTGCTCCCTCCTGCCAACCCACTGGGCAGGGCTTCACACAGCAGCAATGGGAGACTTGCTCGTACGCTGCCCGGTGATCCCACGGGCTAGGAACAGTGCAGCAGGGATGGGCCAACAGGTAGCTCCTGGCCCGCACAGGGTGCTGGGCAGTCACCTGTGAGCACTGTCATTGCTGGCCTTGCTTGGCCTCCCCCAGTGGGGGTCCATCTCAGACCCTGTCAGCTCCTTAGGGTGGGTGAATCTCCAGTGTGTAGGGGGGCACAGGCTGCATTTGCTGAGGAGGGTGTTACACTGCACCCCGAGTAGCAGCAAAGGTGGAGGCTTTGGGGACCTTCAGTGGGTGCCTTTACGGCCACTCTCCACGTCTGAGGAGCTGCTGCCAGGGCCAGGGGCTTGGCCATTCAGGGCAGAGGGAGGAAGAGGGGCCCAGCGGACAAGAGGGAGCTCTGAAACTAGAGAGGCCACAGAGCGATTATCATCCTTTGGAAAGGCCAGATCCTCCAGCTCACTGTGACAAGGGCACTGCAGGGGCCTGGGGCTGCCCGCCCCACCACAACCTGCTCAGCTAAGTGGAGGAAACCTGCGAAGCAGCAAACAGCGCTCAGCAGGTTTATTTCAGCTTGGCCTGGGCTGCATCCCCGTCACCAGGAACCTGTCCTGTTCTCCATCATGTTTAGCCGAGTCCAGCTGAGCGAGAGCGTCGCACGAAGCAGCCCCGGCACCCAGGACTATTTCAGAGCCCAGGGTCAAACGTGCAGGGCTGGGAGAGGCTACTTCCCAAGCACTGGGGCACGTGGCCTGGGGGCCACCCCACAAACCACCCCCTGCAGCAAGGGAGGGAGATTTGCAGGCACCTCACTGGGCAGTGGTGTTCATTCCCCGCAGGTCGCTAATCCTGGGGCCCACAGCCAGGAGAAAGGGGGTGGCCTGCTTCTGCAGGGTGAGGGGTGGCTCTGCAGACACTCGCATGGGAAAGGATGGGAGGGGACGTGAGATGGTGCCCGGACAAGCCCTGGAGAATAGCAATGCAGTGAAGATGACCCCTGGGGAGGACAGACGAATGCAGAGCCTGCCCCACAGAGCATGGTGAGTGGGCACTCCAAGACACAGGCCATGTTGGGAGCAGATGGGTGGCTCCACGTGGACATGTCTTGCTGAACTAGGACACAGCGAGGGGTTCCTGGCCACATGGGATCCCAGAGCTGGGGCCTGCTTGAGTCCCCTAGGGGTAGCCCCTCTGATCCCAGCCAGGCATATCCAAACTGGGTCGTGCCCCCAGCTACTGGGGTGGGGGGGCCATGCTGGACCTCACTGGAGCACATGCTTGGTACCTCACCACTCACCACCACAGCTTCAGGGAATGGGGAGAGGGGGCCTTGTGGCTTCCTGCTCAGGCTCTATGCCTCAGCCCCGCAGGCCTCTGCCCAGGAGTCTCCAGCAGCCAGAGCTGAGCTCTCCGCTGACACTAACCAGGGCATTTCCAGGGGGCCTGCGCCCCACTCCCACAGCTGGGGCGGCACTGGGGGAGCGTGGGAGACACTGACAGACAGGAGGTGCGGCCCATTTAGGGTCCCCACAACACATCATGAGAAGCTGGTCAGGGCCCTGAGCAATCGCTTGGCCTGCTGATGCCTAGGCTGGCTCTGCTGACACAGCATCTGTGCCAGGACAAGTCCCTGGGTCTAGGGGACACTCCAACATCCTGGAGTAGACACAAAGGCCTTGCTGCTCCAGTGGCCTAATGAAATCACCAAGCCTCGTCCCTGCTCCAAGGGCCCCTGGGAAGAGACTCCTGCTTGTACAGTAACAAGAGACTGCATTTAAGCCCATTCCCAGTCTGATGAACTAGGAATGTTCTTCAGGTTTTCTCTGAATACTGTGTGGGTTCTTCAGTGTCCCCATGGCAGTTTCTTAATATCTAGGTGGTGGGATAAGAGTGTTGATTGCTGCAGAGCAAAGGGCCAGTGCACCTAAATCTGCCTCTGTCTCCTAGCAACTGATGGCCTGGCCCTCCTCCAAAGTGCCAACTGAAGGTGTTGGAGACAAAGATAGGTGCCCTCCTGCCCCAGGAAAGGGGCTGAGCAGAGGAGGAGGGCTGAGCAGAGGAGGAGGCTGGAGGGGTTTTTGAGTTGTGAGCTGCCTGAGGACGAGGAGAGAAGTGCAGATGTGGGGTCTGGCTCACTGCCCCCAGAATGGACCCGGCCAAGGGGTCCGGTTCGCTGTACCTACAAGCTCTGTTTTAGACCTATTCCTGTCATCAAATAAACCTCTGTGTTACTGGCTGGCTGAGAAGTCACGTCTGACTGCGGAGTGGGGGTGCAGGAACCCTGTGGCCCCCCCAGGACCCCACTGGTTGGGCTCGCTGTGGAAGCACATGGAGGGGCAGAGGATGCTGAATGCTCCAAGGAGAGACCCAGAGGTGAAGACGTGAGAGCTTCTCGCCCTGGAGACAGTCTGCTCCGAGGAAGAGGGCGCTCCAAAGTCCTGCCTGGCTTGGTGGGGAGAAGTTCCAGGCATCGCCGGGGACTCCGTGACACCAGTCTCTGAGGGCCCCACAGCAGAGTGTGCCTGCCTCGAGCTCCCAAAGGGAGAAGGGCCCACGACCTCTGACACAGCCAGTGCCTCAGGAGGCCACAGGGGCCTTGTACGAGACCATCACATCAACCACCCATGTGCAGAGGCGCAGCACCAGGCTGGGGTTCAGCCTGGCACCAAGGTTGCCAGCCAGCCCCATGGACTGGACAGGGAATAAACTGGACATCTGGCACACGTGAAGGACGGCGCCTCCTGCACACGTACATGGCCCAGGCCCACCTCCCGCATGCTGAGGAGACAGCCAGGCTCGGGCAGAGGCGGGTCACCCTCACCGGAGAGCAGGGCCAGCAGGGAGGGGGAGTGAGGATACCTGGACGGGAGAGGCAGGGGCTCTGATGGTGGCTGTGGAGGAGCCAGTGAGAAAGGATCCAGAGGACCAGGACACACACAGGCAGAGCAAGGCCCACACTCACCGTCGACGTCGGGGAACAGCTGCAGCTTTGCTGGGAAAGATCTCGGAAGCAGCACTCTGATGAACGAGAACCCAGGGCTTGGAGCTGCCTCTCAGGTGCTGTGGGAAGAGACATTGGAGATGTTAGGAGACCCCAGCTCAGGAGCCCGTGAGTGGCATGCTCGTCGGGGGCAGGAACATGTCACTCCCTGGGCAATGCAGCTCCTGCTGCCCGTTAGGAGCCCTGGTAAGGCTCGCCAGAACAAAGGGGGGGGGGCAACGAGCAGGGAGGGCTTGCCCAGTACAACTGGGAAGGGCCTCAGGAGCATGGGGGCCTGACCCCTGGGATGGGGGTGTGGGGTAGTCAATACCATAAGGCTCTGGAGACCCCTGGTCCCTCCAGCCATCACTGCTGCAGCAGGGAGAGCTACTGGGGGACGGGATGGGGCCCATTAGACAGGAGGCTGGAGCAGTCCCATCTGAGCCCCGGAGAGGGGGCTTCTCTCTGCCCAGATAGAAGCAGGACAAGCTCCCCTACCCTCACTGCCCCTCCCAGGTCCCTGGCCTCTCTGCAGGACTATCAGTTCCTTGGGACAGCCTCCATACAGCAAATGGGGGACATTAGGGTGCATCTCCAGCAGCAGAGCAGCTGGAGCCCAGACCCCATCAGGCCCAAACAGCAGTTTTGCTCAGCTCCACCCTCAACACTCACAGCTGAGCCTAATGAAGTAATTACTGTTCAATGACAACAATCTGTTCTTGTTAGCAGCAGCCTTCTGCTGGGCTGCCTGCAGCAGGCTCTGGGAGGGAGCAGCTTGCAGCAGGGGCTAGGTGGGCTCCCCTCCATCCTGGCACAGCCATCACTGGTCATACTGCCTCTGTCCTGCCTTCTGGCTGTCCTGGGCTTTGCCACAGCAGCCAGGGAGAAGGGATGATTTAGTTGGAGTTGGACTAGATACCTCCTGAGGTCCCTCCGAATCCTGAGAGTCTATGATTCTAAGCCACCGGCAGCATCATCCTCTGTCTTGACCCGTGAGGGACCGAGCTCCTGTAGGCCCCAGGTCTGCTCTCCCCGGCATCATCAGCGGAAGGGTCCAGCTAAGCCTGCAGCCACTCTCGCTCCCCCTCTCCAGCACTGCCAGTGCCCTGCCCTCTGACCCAGAGCAGCCTTGGCCCCTGCCCACTGCCCCAGAGCAGCCCCCATACCCCAGCCCTGGGCCCTCCCTGACCCATAGGAGCCCCCAGAGCAGCCCTGGGCCCTGCCCCCCCTGGACCCAGAGCAGCCCCCCAGCCACTTCAGTGCTGCCCCTCTAATCTGATGCACCTCCCCTCTGACCCCAGCCCTGAGTCCTGCCCTCCCTGACCCAGAGCAGCCCCCATACCAGCCATGTTATTCTAGCCCTGCAGCCCCTCCCCCCCGGCCCAAGAGCTGCCTGCTCGCTGTGCTGTACCAAGCTGGGGGCGGTTTTGTGATTTGGACTTGAGTGAACCCCCCAACTCGTCTTCCATGTGATGGAAGTGTGTGTGGGGGGAGCTCTGGGCGTGACCCCAGGCTGCACAGTGGGATGTGGGGTAGGGGCACCCAGGGATGCAGCAGGTGCCTCTCTCCCATCATGTCACCGCGGCCTTAGCCAGCTGTGGAGCAGCTACATGCTGTCCCTGCACTAGCCCTGGGATGTGTAGGGGCAGGGCCAGTGGGAAATGGATGAGGCCAAGATGGGGCAGGAGGTGGAGTCCCAGCCTCAGGGAGCTACTGCCATGCCTTGAACTCAGCAAGGATGCAGCACTGCAGAGCCCCAGTCCTGCCTGGCCCTTGGCACTGGGCCCGGACAGGGGAAGCAAAACCAATCCCGAGTTCACATCACTAAACTAAAAATAGCTGAGAATTAATTGCTGTGTGGCCAGCGTGGGGCTCGCAGGGCCGGCTCTCTCCAGCGAGGGGCCCGTTTAATGAGGCCTTGGCACTCGCTCCCTCTCATCTCCTGCTAATTGTCCTGCCAGCTCTGCTCCTGAGCCGTAGAAATCCTGGTTGATGGCAATCAATGGGCATGAGCCAGGGCCATGAGGCAAGTCACTGGCCAGGTGGGATCCCCTCCCTACCCCACTGCACGGTGAGGCCAGGGGGATGATGCGCAGCCGCTCATCCACGCAGCCAGCCACACGGGAGGCACAACCAGGCAAGTGCCAGGACAGCAGTGGGGCTAGGTGGGGGGAGCGCTGCAGACCCCAACACGTGGGCCTGAGTGGGGCAGAGACGGCTCCTGGACAGCAGGGAAGAGGGGGCAGCAGCTGATCCCGGAAGGGGGGATGGATTCTGAGAAAAAGCCAGTTTCTCTTTCCTGCTCCTGGGGCGCAGCGAAGCTTAATCGAGCCCTTTGGGGGATCTGGCTCCACAGAGCAGGGCTGGGGGGAGTCTGATCCCCAAGCCAAGCCAGCTGCAGGTCAGACACATCTCTGGAGGTACCTGCAAGATGGAGGTGGAGCCCTGGCGCCCCAGAGTCCCGAGAATGAGTCCCCAGCTCCGGGCGTGGGCGGCGGTGCGGATGGCCTCCTGCCGGGCATGCTGCATGAGCTCGTGGGCGTAGTGCTCCCTGGAGAACACTTTGCTGTAGGGGTCGTACCTGCTCAGAAGACAGAGAGCTGAGGGCAGGCATGGCTGGCAGTGCCCAGCAGTTCAGCCCCTCCCTAGAGTTAGACCCTGGGAGGATCAGGACCTTCAGGCGCTGCACTCACAGCTGCCCACAACTGACACAACATTGCGGGGGGGGGGCTGTCTCTCCCCACAGGGAGGGAAGGAGGGGGGCTGATCTCCTGTTCTGGCAGGAAGGGGTCTGGACACAAGCACGGGTTCCCTCACTGCTCTGGGATGAGCTCTCTGCAGGCAGCTCCAAACCACTGCCATTCCTGTCAGTCACAGGTCGCTGGGCTTCCCTCTGACCGCATGTTGGGAGGAGAGGGGTACTGGCTAACTGCCCCTCCACCACACCCCGGGGGGGCAGCACAGACCCACAGGCCTGCCAAACCCCACTCTCCCCTCCAGGAGGCACCAACGGCTCCTCTGACTTGGCTCTTGGCCGGAGAAGCCAGGTGGGGCAAGGCAAGGGCTCTTTGCTCTCCTGGTGTCCCCTGCCCTGAGGCAGCCACCTCAGGCTGATCTGTCAGTGCCAGCCTCTCCCTGCCAGGCGAGGACCGTCTGGGGAAGGTACCCTCTGGCCCAGCCCAGGTACAGGAGCTGGCCTGGACGGTTCATTAGATCCAGCAGGCCCCTCCAACCACACGCATTAGAGGGGGAATGAGCCAAGATGCGGTGGGAATGGGTCACTAGAGAATGTTCCCAGCCAGTGGCCCTCTGGTCAACTCCCAATGCAGGGCAGAGCAGGGCATGTGTGAACAGAGATCCGGTTCGCCTTGGCTCGGGCCCTGGCTTCAGCCCTGCCGAAGGCTGCAACGCACACAGGCCGGGCCACTCGCTCTCCTCCTGCTCTGTCATTCTTCCCCCTCATCAATTATGAAGAAATCTTTGATTTGTTGCTTTGTTTGACGAAGAGAATTTTAATCAAATCCCACTTGGGCTGCAGCAGCTTCCCCAGCCCCATAAACCTGACGTGCATCTCCCGTTAGTAACAAACGACCTACTAAGAAATTCAGATTTCACAAAATGGGCCAGCCTTTCGCTCCTGATATTTCATCTGCTTTCAGCAGCCTCATCATCACATTTTATGGCCTCTGCCTGCAGCAGCCGGGGAGTTTAATGGCTGCACCTCAAAGAGCTTTCACAGGTACTTGTCAAAATGTTTATATTCAGCCCGAGTAAATGGCTGGTTTCATCTCATCCAGCCCGACTCCTCTCTGCACCTCTCCCTCAGCCCTGGAGGCGCTTGGGATTGCTCCGTGGTAGCTCCCCCACATGACTCCCTGCCAGCCAAGTCCGCCTGAGTGCCCAGCACCCTGTGGGAGGCCAGACCGTGCTGCTGGGACCTGCAGGGTGAAGGCCCTGGGCCTGGTTCTGCTCCAGGAGCAACAGTCAACTGAGGCCATGTCTGCCTGTCCAGTGCAGCAGTGACACGGCTGGGCTGGTACAGCTGGCCGCTGCAGCGTGTCTGGTGAAGATGCTCTATGCTGACGCTCTGTGTCCCGTTGGCATAATAAAACCACCTCAGCGAGCGGCAGAAGTTGTGCCGGCGGGAGCTCCCCTGCCGGCATCGCGCGGTGCACACAAGAACTCATGTCAGTGTACTGTATGTCGCTCGGGGGGTGGTTATACGACATAACCTGTAGTGGAGACAGAGCCTGAGAAGCCCATTAACAGGCTCTGCTCTTGGTAGACAAGTTTTGACCTCACCGCCTCTCTCCTCGCCCAGCCACGCTGCACTACAGACCAGTGGTGGTTTGCAGAGCGCTGGCTGCTGGCTTGCCCACTCCGGCTCTGGCAGCAAATTGTATTCAAAAGCTAAACAAATATTAAACACTTCCCATGGGAGAGGACAAAGGGGGGGCCAGGCAAAAGACAATAGGAGGGGAGCTGGGTCTGAGCGACAGTCAGGGGAAGGAGAGGCGGGATACCCAGCCAGAAATGGGAGGGGAGGTATCCACAGACAGTCTGACTATGCCCATGCTAGGAAATCCCATATCCATTTCCCAGCAATGCCCCCGGTACGGCTCAACCCTACAGTGTGAATGTTGGTGACCCCTGCAGCATGGTTGGCTCCAGTACCTGTAGGCGGGAACTCCGGGGTTGGCAATCATGACAGATTCCAGGTGGAAACGCCCATCTCCCAGGTACCTGTAGCAGGCAAAGAAGAGCTCAGGGACGCTGCCACACTGCTCAGGAGCCAGCGGACTCTAGAGCTCAGTCCCAGAGCTGGGAACGTTTGGTTCAGGCCCGTTCTGACTGCCTGGTGGCTGCTGCTGCTGCTGCTGCATCTCAGCGCTGGGTGCAGGACGCACAATGGCCCATGCTGAGCACAACAGGCACAGAGCAGGGAAACAACCGACTAAGGGCTGGTTCAAGCAGCCCTGCACTCTGGGACCTGCAAACAAAGCCTGTGAGGCTACATGGGGACCAGTCAGCGCCAGTGGGCAGGGGAGAACCAGCTCATGCTGGCAAACAGTCAGAGAACCCCCCGCGCACGCAGCTGGCGAGGGGATGGGACCACTCTGCCTGGCGCACATACTGCACTCACACAGCAGGGAGGCCATCCTCGTTTGGTCTGACTTATATGTGGAGCTCAAACAGCCCTGGCGTGAGCAGGATGAGGAGCATCACATGAGCCTTCATGGGTTGAAAGCACTTGGCTGCTAGCGGCAGGCAGGAAGATCTCTGCTGTCTCCTTTGCTTTAAAAGCATCACATGCAGACAGTGAAAGAACACAAGGACGTGGCTCTGGGAGCCTGCCTGGGGGACGAGCTCTGGGGTCCCTGAGTTAAAGTCAGGGCTTTGCACAGCAATGGGGCTGGCCCTCCTCACCACTCCTGGCCCAGCCCATAGCTAGGTTCCAGGGGCCAGGCCAGCATAGCTGATGCTATAAGCCTGGAGTGTAGACACAGCCTAAACCAATGGAAGGGGGTTTTCCGTCGCTGTAGGAACACCCCCTTTCCGAGCGCTGGCAGCCAGCTCACTGGATGCATCCACACTGGGGCTTAGGTCCTTGGGGTGTGGATTCTTCACAGCCAAATGATGTAGCTATGTTGACCTAAGTTTTAAGTGTAGAGCAGGCCTCCATATGGAACAGAACCCAGCCATGCTAAGCTGCCTGCCCCGTACACACAGCAGCCACCTGGGCACTCCAGGATATGCCCCTGCTGGGCCCACTGATGCAGTGGCACCTGGGCACAAGTGAGACTGCAGCCCTGGGCACTGACCCATCTCCTGGGTACCACAGGTAGCGAAATGAGTCAGGAGCGTATTTTAAACAATGCAATTTCCATTCCCACCACTCCACCTGGGGCTCTCCCTGCCCCCCCAGCCAGCGCATGCCACCACCACTGCCTGGGGGAGCACCCCCTGCTGGAGCCAGGAGAGGCATCCATTCTCCACCCAAAATGGATTCCTGCTGCTGGCCTGGGGCAGAGAGGGTGAGTCAATGTGCAGCCTCAGATCTGCTCAGTAGCTACATCTGGTTAGAGACATTTCTGCTTCCATTTCTAATCAGATTTCAAGTCAGCAATTACATTTCAAAGCCTTTCATTCAGCTGCCCTAATGGAGTGAGGGCTTGGAAAATGAATTCAGACGTAAAACTTGACTAGATTTTGTCCTTAATTGGAGAATGACATTTTGGAAGATCAAAGCTAATTTGTCTGGAAAAGTTAGCCCCAGAGATGGGGCTAAATAAGAAAATAACAACTCAGACAGGAGCCTGTGGAGTCGCACAGGTACAACAGCCAGTGCCACAGCTGGGACTCACCTGCAGCAGCTGGACACCCACATCTGCAATGGAACAAGAGCCCACAAGCTGCACCCGCTGGAGTTTCTCTCTTGCACTAGGAGAGGGCAGGGCCAGGGAAAGGGGTTGGCCTTGAAAAGCCCTAGTCTACACGAACATGGTGTGGAGCCTGAATCCTCCTCCCCGGAAAGGTGGGAGGGCAGGAAATTGGAAGGCAACATATTTAATACTGATGGAAGGAAACCCATGATTAGCCTGCAGAACTCCCTGCCACAAGACATGGCTGGGGGCAGGAGCTCCACAGGAGTGCAGTAGGGATCAGGCATTTCCTTTAGGCAGAATGAGGATTTACTGAACAGCTCTGACCCTTCAAGCCAGGGCCTGAGATGCCCATTCTCTAAGCAGCATGCCCCAGACTTTCCAAGGCCAAGCCCCTCTTCAGGAAATGAAGCCAGTCGAGCGTGTCCCCTGCAGACCCTGTGGCCTCGCCACTCTTCAGTTGTTCCCTGAGGGGCGTTGGTTCTTGTTGCCTCCTTTGGAGCCGGTGACTGGGCTAAAGGAAGCCCCCCCTGGGCGGCGCTGGCAGTTCTGTGTGCCTCTCACCATGCTGTGTGTCTACAGAACCCACCAGAGCAGCCCCCACTATGCCACCCTGGTGCAACGTGCCCAGTGCCATGCCAGCCAGGAGTCAGGGCTGCTGCAGCTCAGCACAGAAAGCCGGAGGGGCCTGTCACTCAGTCACAGGATGCCTGGAGAAAACATGTAATGGCTCCATGCTGGCTCTGAGGCATTAGATCCAAGCACGGCCATCAGGCACTCCCGAGGCTCTGGGGAGAGAGGGGCAGCGCAAAGACAAGGCCAGGCCAGGCCGGGCAGGAGGAAGGGAGGCTGGGGCCCGCCAGAGGTGAACTTGACCAGGGAAGCAGCAGGTCCAGCGTGGGCTCCTGCCAGAGAGCAGTGTGGAAGGATGGGATGTGTGTGAGGGGCCCTCCCCTCCCCACAGCCCTGCGCTGTCACCAGGATTCCATGCACCGTGCACTGACAGGCCATCATCCCCCTGTGGGCTGGGGTGAGACACGCCAAGCTGGCCTCCGGGAACGTGCCCCCTGTTACAGCCCAAGAGTCAGCTCCCCCCAGCACAATGGGCCAGCGATCCCGATGCAGGCCATTCAGTCACTGTGCGTGCTAACCCGAGGGGGTGGGCACCACCCCGTCCCACTTCAAGCTCCCAGGCAGGCTCAAGAGGCAGCATGAGCTGTGGGTCACCTGCCTCACACACACACTGCCACTCTGCCTGGGCTCCCCCTGGGTGGGGTCGTTTATTTATTTATTCTGCAGCTCACTATATTCACAGTACATTAAGCATTTCCATTACCTAAAATAATTAGGTGATAGGAAGCGAAGTGCTCCCTCTAATTTGCTGTCCTTAAATAAAATTAATGGTGCTGTGATGTTGGGGTCCGGCCATTCGTCTTCTCCAATTATCTGCCCGCCTTTCCATCTACTATCTAGTCTAATCTACGACTCAATTATTCCTTCTGCGCTACAAGCACAAGCCGCTCTGTGAAGAGCCTGCCAGGTGAGTCCTGTCTCCCCTAGGTCTGGAGCACAGGGAACCACCTCTGCCAGATTCCCATTCCCCCTGGCACCCTGGAGCGCAGAGAATCCCAGGCTCCTCCGAGGTTTCCATAGCTCCCTAGACGCGCATGGGGCTATATAAATGGGGGAAGAGGCCTGGTCCACGCATAGGTTTTGTATCGCCTGAACTAGAGGACTTAAAAACACCCTTCGTTGAAGTGTTTGCAAGGAACCCTGGTACTTACACAACAGCATCTGTGTCCGGCCCCAGCCGGGGAGACGTGCAGCCCAGGATCTCACCTGGTGAGAGTGGCTTGCACTGTGGGATGGTGACTTTGTATTCAGAGCGCAGCTCTTGGGAGGCTGCCTGTGGGGAAGAGACAAGGGGTCAGAGACAAACATGAAGGACAGGGCTTCAGGGTGGGCTGGGCTGAGAACAAACTGCCCCAGAGGCTGAGGGAGGTGGAGAGGGATGGAGCGGCGCAGCGGTGTGTGCTTGGAATACAGCCCCTGACAGACTGCACAGGGCATTCCCAGGCTGCCTCATCACATCTCCACCCTCAGACTCTGTGTCCTTGGCCTAAATGCCTGGGCCCCTGCCAGCCCCCAGCAGCAGGCTCCGCCAGGGGTCAGCTGAGGGGCCCTGGCATGCAGGAGGGTGCGTGGCAGAGGTGAGGTCTCCAGGCAGGGCTGGGGTCGGCTGGAGCAGTGAGAACTCGCCTGGCCGAGTGAACTGGCCCTGCCTTGGCGAGGGAGCGTAAGCCAGATGCTGGAAGCCACTAGCAGACGCATCAATTAAAATACAAGAGAAAACGTTTAACGCTTCAATGACCCCATGTTTAGACAGACACGGCTCAAGAGGCTCATTCATCTCTCCCGTCCTGCTGAGCCGGCCATTCACAAGGAGCAGCTAATCTGCAGCCAGACCTGCCAGCGGCTGCCAGCGCTTCCCCTGCCACTACCAGCATCGCAGCAAAATGCCAAGTGCTCTGCTGCCTGCCCTGACATTTACAGGGCCGGATCCCCTGGGACGGTGGGGGCGCATGGCCATGAAACATTGATCAGAGTTATTACAAAGCACTTGATGAATATTATTGCAGCTACTCATTAGAGGGGAACTGGCGGCTCTGAGCAGTCGCTGAGGCTGGAAAGAGAGACACCATTTGACACACAGGTGTGTACCCTGCACAGGCCCTCCCCCGACAGGTGTGCACCAGGCACAGTCCCCCGACAGGTGTGCACCCTGCACAGCACTGGCAGGTGTGCACCCTGCACAGCCCCCCCAAAAAGATGTGCACCCTGCACAGCACTGACAGGTGTGTACCCTCACAGCACCCCCAAAAGGAGTGTGCACCCTGCACAGCCCCCAAGAGATGTGCACCCTGCACGCACACTGACAGGTGTGCACCCTGCACAGCACCCCACACAGGCTCTGGCAGGCACCTGCCTGCCACATGCAGTGCTGTACTCTGCAGCTCCTCCTGGAGGGGGCTGCAGCCCCAGCAGAAGGAGTGCTGGTCTTCACACACACGGAACTGTTTTAGGGCCATTCAGAGTGAAATGCTTTGAGAAAAGCAAGTTCTTCCCCTTCCCTTCCTTCACCCTGGCACCGCGCCCATGAGCCCCAGCCCCAGGACAGGAGCAATCCCCACCCCCTGACACTGCAGCACCCAGGCATGGAGGCTCCCACAACTGCCCAATTTCCAGGCTAACATGGATCTGATAACATAAAACATAAGAAACGGCCGTACTGGATCAGACCAAAGGTCCATCTAGCCCAGTATCTGTCTACCGAAGTGGCCAATGCAGGTGCCCCCAGAGGGTGAACTAACAGGCAATGATCAAGTGATCTCTTCTCCTGCCATCCATCTCCATGCTCTGATGAACAGAGGCTAGGGACACCATTCCTTTACCCTTCTGCTAATAGCCATTTATGGATTAGCCACCATGAATTATCCAGTTCCCTTTTAAACATTGTTATAGTCCAGCCTCACAACCGCCCAGGTAAGGCATTCCACAAGTTGACTGTGCGCTGTGTGAAAAGAACTTCCTTTTATTTGTTTTAAAACCTGCTACCTATTAATTTCATTTGGTGACCCCATAGTTCTTGTTTTATGGGAACAAGTAAATAACTTTTCCTACCACTTCTCCCATCAACTCATGATTTTATATACCTCTATCATATCCCCCTTAGTCTCCTCTTTTCCAAGCTGAAAAGTCTAGCCTCTAATCTCTCCTCATAATGAGACCCCTCCAAACCCCTAATCATTTTAGTTGCCGTTCTGAACCTTTCTGGTGCCGTAGATCTGTTTTGAGATAAGCAGAACCACATCTGTACACAGTATTGAGATGTGGGCGTACCATGGATTTACATAAGGGCAATATATATCTCTGTCTTATTCTCATCCCTTTTTAATGATTCCTAACATCCTACTTTGCTTTTTTGACCACCCTGCTGCGCACCGCGTGGAACATCTTCAGAGAACTATCCATGATGACGCCAAGATCTTTTCCTGATTTGTTGTAGCTAAATTAGCCCCATCATATTGTATAGTATGGGTAATTTTTTCCAATGTGCATTTACTTTACATTTATCCACATTATATCATTTGCCATTGGTGCCACATTCATAGTTTGTGAAGATCTTTTTGAAGGTCTCACAGTCTGCTTTGCGCTTAACTATCTTGAGCAGTTTAGTATCATCTGCAGACTTTGCCACCTCACTTTTTACTGCTTTCTCCAGAATTTATGAATAAAGTTTACTAGATTGGTCCTAGGACTGACCTTGGGAACACACTAAGTTACCCCTCCCATTCTGAGAATTATACCATTAATTCCCTACCCTTTGTTCCTGCCTTTTAAACCAGTTCTCAATCCATGAAAGAAGCCTTCCCTTTTATCCCATGACACCTTAAGTTAAGAGCCTTTGGTGAGGGACCTTGTCAAAGGTTTTCTGGAAATCTAGTACACTATGTCCCACGGATCCCCTTGTCCACATGTTTGTTGACCCCTTCAAAAACTCTAATAAGATTAGTAAGAACACGATTCCCTTTAACAGAAACCATGTGAACTTTTGCCCAACAATTTATGTTCCTCTATGTGTCTGACAATTTTATTCTTTAAATCTGTGCGGATTGGTCCTGCTTTGAGCAGGGTTGGACTAGATGACTCCCTAGGTCCCTTCCAACTCTGATATCTATGATTCTATGATCTTATGTTTCGAACTAATTGGCCCAGTAACGACGTTAGACTTACGGTCTGTAATGCGGATCGCTCTAGAGCCTTTTTTAAATATGGCGTACATTAGCTAACTTCCAGTCGTTGGGTTCAGAAGCCGATTTAAAGGACAAGTTACAAACCTAGTTAATAGTTACGCGAATTCACATTGAGTTCTTTCAGAACCTTGGGTGAATGCCATCTGGTCCCGGTGACTTGTTAATGTTGAGTTTATCAGATAATTCAAAACCTCTCTAGTGACACTGCAGTCTGTGACAGTTCCTCAGAATCTGTCACCTAAAAAAACCGGCTCGGGTTTGGGAATCTCCCTAACATCCTCAGCTCGTGAAGACGAAGCAAAGAATTTGTTTAGTTTCTCCACATGACGTCTATGCATCTGTAACGCTCTCTTTTGTAGCTTGATCATCCAATGGTCCCACTGATTGTTTAGCAGGCTTCCTGCTTCTGATGTACTTAAAAACATTTTGTTATTACCTTTTGAGTTTTTTGGCTAGCTGTTCTTCAAACTCTTCTTTGGCTTTTCTTATTATGTTTTTACACTTAATTTGGCAGTGTTTATGCTCCTTTCTATTTATTTCACTAGGATTTGACTTCCACTTTTTAAAAGATGCCTTTTTATCTCTCATTGCTTCTTTTACACGGTTGTTAAGCCACCGTGGTTCTTTTTTAGTTATTTTACTGTGTTTTTTTTAATTTGAGGTATACATTTAAGTTGGGCCTCTATTATGGCGTCTTTAAAAAGCATCCATGCAGCTTGCAGGGATTTCACTTTAGTCACTATACCTTTTAATTTCTGTTTAACTAACCCCCTCATATTTTCATAGTTCCCCTTTTTTAAATTAAATGCCACAGTGTTGGGCTATTGAGATGTTCTTCCCACCACAGGGATGTTAAATGTTATTATATTATGGTCACTATTTCCAAGTGGTCCTGTTACAGTTACCTCTTGGACCAGCTCCTGTGCTCCACTCAGGATTAAATCGAGAGTTACCTCTCCCCTTGTAGGTTCCTGTACCAGCTGCTCCAAGCAGCAGTCACTTACAGTATTGAGAAATTTTGTCTCTGCATTTCGTCCTGAGGCGACATGTTCCCAGTCAATATGGGGATAATTGAAATCCCTCACTGTTATTGAGTTTTAATTTTGATAGTCTCTCTAATTTCCCTTAGCGTTTCATCATCACTATCACTGTCCTGGTCAGGTGGTCGATAATAGATCCCTAATGTTATAGTCTTATTAGAGCATGAAAGTACTATCCATAGAGATTCTACGGAACGTGGATTCACTTAAAATGTAGAATCAAATGAAGTAAAAATTTTCTTTCACATATAGTGCCACTCCCCACCCCCCCACAACCTGTTCTGTCCTTCTGATATCTTTTGTACCCTGGAATGATTGTGTCCCATTGATTGTCCTCAGTCCACCAGGTTTCTGTGATGCCTGTTATATCAATATCCCCCTTTATCACCAGGCACTCTAGTTCACCCAGCTTATTATTTAGACTTCTAGCATTCGTGTATAAGCACTTTAAAAACTTGTCCCTGTTTATTGTCTGCCCTTTTCTGATGTGTCAGATTCCTTTTTATGTGAATGTTCCTCGTCTGATCCGGCCCTTACATTATCCTCTTCCATCCTCTGCTCCTGACTATAACCTAGAGAATCTCTATCAATAGACTCTCCTCTAAGGGCTGGTCTACAGTAGGGGAGGGGATCGATCTAAGATATGCAACTTCAGCTACGTGAATACCGTAGCTGAAGTCCAAGTATCTTAGTTCGAGTTACCTCTCGTCCCCACAGCGCGGGATCGACGTCCGCGGCTCCCCGTCAACTCCGCTCCCGCCATTCGTGTTGGTGGAGTTCCGGAGTCGACAGGAGCGCGTTCGGGGATCGATATATCGCGTCGAGATGAGACGCGATATATCGATCCCCGAGAAATCGATTGCTACCTGCCGATACAGCCGGTAGTGAAGACGTACCCTAAGAGAAGTCTCTGTCCGATCCACGTGCTCCTCTGCAGCAGTCGGCTTTCCCCCATCTCCTAGTTTAAAAACTGCTCCACAACCTTTTTAATGTTTAGTGCCAGCAGTCTGGTTCGGTTTTGGTTTAGGTGGAGCCCATTTCCCCTGTATAGGTCTTCCCACATCCCAAAAGTTTCCCCTAGTCCCTATGAATGTAAACCCCTCCGCTCTACAACCACATCTCATCCACACGATTGGGAATTCTGAATGCTCTGCCTGCCTACCTGGCCCAGCGCATGGAACTGGGAGCATTTCTGAGATAACGCCACCATAGAGGTCTCTGTATTTTAGTCTCTTCCCTAGCAGCCTAAAATTTGGCCTCCAGGACTGCCAAGAGAGGATATCGTGCAGTGTCGATTACGGGAACGTTTGCATGTTCCTGCGTGTGCTCCTTATTAAACCCACCCAGTCCCATTAGCCCTGGGAGCCCAGGGTTTGTACCGCAGGTACGACAGGCACTGCTCCAACAGCTTCTGGCCTGGGCTCCCTGAAGCAAGGGAGCAGGTGACCTGGAAGTCATCAGGCACTGGCTCCGGGAAGTTGTTGCTTATCTGCATTCGTAGGCATTGGGAGGCAGCTGGTCGTGGGAATGAAAGAGCCCCCCAGTGTTACCCGTGTGAGGCCCCAGGTCCAGCAGCCAGCCCAGCCCCACAGCTGTCTCACCTGCAGAGCAGAGACGAACTGGATGGTGCTGACGAGAGCCAGGCAGGAGCCACTGGGGAAGTTGAAGTGGATGGTCTCCACGAAGTGGGACGTGTCGATCTTGATATCCACAAACACATAGAGCATCCTCACCCCCTGCGTTGCGTCGATGGGAACTAGGGCCAAGGGGAGAGAGGTGTGAGCTCCGCTGGCTGCTCCAGCCCTGCAGGCCAAGAGCTGAGGCACAGGGCCAGAGGAGCATCCCTACTGCAGCACCTCCTAGCCCAAGCACAGGCACCAGCTGGGAAAGCAGCCAGAGAGGAGCTCGAGCCCAGCTGCTGAACCGTCCCCCCGGGGCCTGAGTGCAGCCATTATGTAAGGAGAGGGGCCGGCCCCACTCAGTAGCACTGCACTGGCTTGCAGAAGCCACCGGGCAGCCCCGTCCCCATTTTCAGAGACTCCCAGCTCACTGCCCAGTGCTGTTTCGGGTCATCTATTTACACTGAGGAACGTGTCACAGGCAGGCAAGGCTCCCGGGCCCAGGCACGGCGCTAGCCAGGAGATGGTGTGTGACTCCCTTGGCAGCGCCAGCCTACCGTGGCCAGGTCAAGGCGTGTAGCACGCAGCTGGGACAGCACTGGGAGCTGAGGCACGGCAGGCAGAGGAAAGCAGCACTCGGTCATTTCTCTCTGGGTAACGGCCGCCCAGGGAATCGATGAACACAGATCTAATTACCCCCCATGCTAAGGAGACCATGTCACCACGATTAAGCAAACAATTAAAGAACACGGGGTCCGCATCAACCCACAGCTCCACGCTCACTGCCCACTCCAGTGCCATTCAACTGAGCACAAGTAAGTGCCAAATTAATCCCTCTGGGTGGTGAGGGTTGTGGAGGGGCTGCAGGACCTCAGAGGGAGATGTGCCCTTGTCCCTCACAGAGCAGGGGGCATGGCACAACGGGCAGGGAGATCTCACTGTAACCAATGCAGGGGCAGGGTCACCAGCCTGCTACGGGCACAGGAGCTCTGCTCAGAACAGCCAGGGCATCAGCCAGCAAATCAATGGGGAAGGCACCAAGGGGTGCATGGCCAGCAGCTGCAATGCACAGAGCCAGCCCCACTGGCTCCTCGCTGGGACCAGACCACTGCCTTGCAGTGCCTGCCCCAGTCCACACTGCTGGGGCCTGACGCCCCAGTGCCACCCGGAGGCCCAGGAAGCCAGTGCCACAGCTTCACAGCAGGTGCAGTACATGCCCCTCTGGTTTCCCTGTAAAGCCGCTACACCCTGCCTCAGGCTCCTGGGGAATCCCGCCATGGGCATGGCACAGGCCTGCACCACATGAGCCACTGTGGGAGACCCAGTGCCCGTGGCTACCTGGCTCCGAACACCATAGGCCTCAAGCTTGCTAAGCACGGCCAGGCTGGGTCAGTATTTTGCTGGTAGCTCAGCAGAGGATGATCCCCTCTGCATCAGAGTGACCCCAGTGGCCCAGGTAAAGGCGCTGCCTTTCAGAGAGGCTGTAAAGGCCCCAACTTGTGGCAATGTCTGGTACATGTGCAGGCACTGGCACAGCCCCCTGCCTGGCCGGATCAGGCAGAGTGTTAGTCAGTCCCTTCCCATCAGCTCTTGTGCCGAGCTGCTTGTCCAGGAAGTGCTCCCCTACAGCAGTGGCTGCACTTCCCTGAAACGGTTGGGGACCTTCACCAGGACAGCCCGGTGCATAAAGCAGCTCCCACTCATGTGCCGGGGGAGATGCTAAGGAGAGACGCCCCCGGAGGGATTTTACTCTGGTCCCCAAAATGGGCCAAGCTGGGGGTCCCTTCAGGAAGGTGGCAGCATCATGTGAGCTCCTGCTCCTGAGTGCTTCTCTTCTTGCTGTTGTTAATCTAACAGCCAGGACAGACCACAAGTTTTTATGCCCCCAGGCTATTGACGCTGTCTCCCCCTGACCCTCGCTCCTATACTGCAGTGATGGACATTTGATCACTGCGGTCACTCTCCCGGACGTAGGTTGGGACCCTCCCTTTCCAACTCTGCAATATTCTATAAGAAATGTGATTATTAAAAGTCATTTCTATGCCCTGTAAATTCACCTCCCAGGGAGGCGACCCCATCTGGGGCCCATGATGCAGACACAGATGGAGGACCCACTCTGGGTGGGGCGCCTGGGCTGTCCTGCATGAACTCCCATAGGTGAGGACTGGACCCAGGGAGCCAGAGGAGTCAGCACCAGGGTTTAGAACTGGCTCTGGACTCAGCCAGACCCCAGCTCCCACGGCCCAGTGCCTGAGCCTCTGGAAAGCACAGACAGCCTCCTCCCCCCCCATGCCACACAGGAAGGGTCGTGGGTGACTGATGCTAGAGTGCATGGCAGGCCAGTGCCCAATGGGTGGGGATGCTCTGCTGTCCGCTGTAAATGCGCAGGGAGTGTGTCCTGCGAGCTCTTTGTGGTCAAGCAGGGCCCCTGGGTCACACAGCATGCTGCCATGCCAGCAGAGACACAGTCAAGCCCCAGGCCAGTCTCAGTGGGGTAAGGGCAGCAGAGCCCACCCCCCCTAAGCCAGGGGGTGGCTTCCTGCAGCTGGGCTTCGTCCACCCCAGGCTTGCCCTGCCCTCCATTACCCGGGGCAAAAATTCCACAGAGCCACCTTAAAACCCAAAGTGTCTTATTGTTATTTTTGGGCTGATTCCAGCCTGGGTGGACTTCAAAGTTAGCAGCATTTGGGACAGCAGCGCAGTTTCCATGGCAACTGAATCCGGAGTACCCTTCTGCCTAGTGAGCGCAGAGCTGCTCCTCGCCTGCCCTTTAAACCAGCCCTCACGGCCCCCACTGCCACCAGACCAGAGCTAGCACGGGCCCCAGGGCAGGGGAGCCCCAGCCAGACCCACCTCTTCTGCTCCCCTAGGCCTCACTCAGCACCTCCCTCCTGCTCCGGCTCTCACTCCCCTCTGCAGCACCTGGGACTGAGGGGCTGGGGTAAGGAGCTTTGCAGCCTCAGAGCCCCGCTATAAGGGGAGCCTCCCCTACCAGTGGAGAATGGCCACGTGATGAGGACTCAGGACTCCTGGGTTCTAATCCTGGCCTTGGCCATCCCCCCAAGTCCCATGGGGCGAGCACCGACCTGCCTTCCGGGCCAGGGAGGTCACTGATCAATGTGCATTCAGACATGCAGGAAAGGGGGCGGGAGTACCACGGTCAGCCGTGGCAAGTTTCCATCCCATCCACGTCCCTGTCCTGGGCCAAGGCGCTGCAGGTCCAGTGGTCTCACTGTTCTGGAGCCTGAACACACCGAAGCACAAGGTGCCCCAGGAGCGGGGCAGGGCCCTGCTCAGGTGCAGGGAAGCTCCCCCTTCCCTGCAGGCAGGAGGCGAGGGCGTTTTCTGAGCAGCAGCTGGAGAGCCCAGGGTGCCAAACACAGCCCCTTGGGGACAGGGGAGGGCTGCCAAGGGGCTTCCTTCGCCTGCCATGCAGCCCCCATCCCAGGCCTGGGGAGGGGGACAGACTGGGAAATGCTGCCTCCAAAGGGTCCCTGTGCCATGGAGGGCAGCAGCCCAGGAGGGAGGCATGACCCCCTCTCTCTCTCCCCCCTGGGAGGCGTTTGGATCCCACTGGGGGGGCATAGCCACTCTCCCCAACTCGGGCCAAAGCAACAGGAGCCTCCAGCTGGTCCTGATCCAGGTCCAGAAGAGGCTACAGCAAATGTCTCTATGTGAATGGGACTATGTTTTCCAGCTGGGAGCTGTTACCCTCAGCGCGCCCAGCTGGTTCGGGCCCCTCCACCAGCCCCTGGAGCACACGGTGCTGCTTGCAGCTCGGCTGGGCAGATCCTGTCTGTCGGGCAGCAACCACCTCCCCACAGAGTGGGAGCCCCAGCTCAATACATGGCCCGAGGGAGCTCACAAGCTGGCCAAGTGCCCCCAAGGGCACAGCACATCCTCCTGGCGGGCACCACAGCCCACTGCCCATGGGAGAGAACGACAGACAGCCACAGCTTGGATCCTGCAAGGCTGGGCTCCCCGTGCACGGCAGGGTTTGCTGCCATTGGCAAGGTCAGACAGGGCTGGGCTGGCTGAGGCTCTGGAGGAGCCCAGAGAATCCAGGCTGCCATTCACCTCTCCTAAGGCTCAGGAGTGGGTGAGGCGGGCGACCCACTCTCCAAGCTCCCCAACCCAGGTGGCCTGCGGGCACAGCAGGGATGATGTCTCGTCCCTGGGTGGTTGCTGGGGAGCCAGCACCCCGATGCTCGGCCACACGGATGCTGTGGCACACGCTAGGACAAACCCCTCACTGTCTTAATGCCTCCTGGACACACCAGCCCGGCTGCTGCAGCGCAGGGCTCGAGAGAGAACCTAAGACACGCCATTGCCAGTGCCGCACTCGCAGGCCTCTGCTCCCTGCCAGGCCCTCCATGGCCTGGCTCTGCCGGGCATCGGCACAGCCTCTGAGCCAGAGGGCCCCAGCCACAGAGCAGGGGCAGTGGAGAGCAGCAAAGGTTCCTCCCATGCAGCCTGATCTGCGGCCAGCGAGGAGGGAGCTTGGCCAAACAGACAACAAAGTCGCCCTGGGCCAGAGCAGAGAGATTCCCTCTTCAGGAGATTATGGACTCACCACTAAGCTGGGACTGGGGCCCGTCTGCAGTTCCCTGCCGCCCTGCGAGGGCGCTTGGCATGTCGCTGAGACGGGATGGGGTCTGCCCGGGGCTCAGAGCTCCCCACACACAATGCCGGGGCTCTGCCAGCATCAACCGCCCCTGCCACCCCCTGCCCAAAGCTGCCACTCTTCTGCTCCCACTCCTCCTACCCAGTGCCATCTTCACCACATTGCCCTTCCCTCAACCCCTCCCGGCTAGGGCCTGCACTGCCCACCCCCTAATGCCAGTGCCTGCCTCACCCAGTGCAGAAGCCACCCGCCAGCTCTCTAACTAATCCACTTTGCTTTCCAAGATCCCCCAGCCCCAGCGCAGCTCACAACTCTCTGCCTGCTGCAGAGAGCCCCTCACCGCTGACATCAGCTGCTGCACAGGCCCCAACCCCTCACGGTCTGCAGCTGCCACATCGACAGACTGCAGCCAATGACACTCAGCTCTGAGACTGCTGCCTGGGCATGGCCATGCCTGGCCTCGGGGGCTCACCAGATCATGGGTTCAAGAGCAGAGGAGCCTGGGCCTGGAGACTGGGGGTCAGGCTGGAGAGGGATCGGCCGGAGGACTGGGGGTCGGGGTTGGCAGGGATCAGCCTGGGGACTGGGGTTTGGAGGGGTTGTGGGGGGGATCAGCCTAAGGACTGGGGTTCAGTGAGCGGAAGGGTTGGCCTGTTTTACACTGGCTTTTCCCTGTGTACTGATCCTGACCCAGAACACCCCAAGGCACCAGCACCAAGACACCCCAGATTCCCCTTTGAATGGAGCCAGAGCCCCCTTTCCCCAGGGCTCCGCTGGCAGGGTACATACCCAGGCAGCTGTGTCCGTAGTGCACCATGAAGTCCGCCCCAAGGGCTCTGGCAGTGTAGTCATCCACACAGCACGCGCCATACGTCACGTCTCCCATCACCACCACCTCAGCACCGGTGAACCTGTGGGGAGGGCAGAAGGGACAGCGTGAGGCCAGCGCTGGGCTAGTGGTAGGGAGAGATGCACCAGGCGGCCTGGGGCTGTGCTGCCACGGGAGACCTTGCTCTGTGTGTGTGTGTGCACGTGTGTGTGTGTAAGTAACAGGCTGCTTGGTGGCCAGGGCCAAACCCTCCTGCACTTGCCTCAGGGCTGGGGTGATACCTGTCTGGCTGGCGGCCCATTTTTAGCCTAGTCTGACTGCAGAGCCGGCCTCAGCAAGCCACAGGAAACTACGAACATGTTCCACGGCCTGCCCGTTAACTCCCCTGCCCCAGCTTGGCATGAGAACCCCTCCCCCAGGGCTCAGGGACCCTCTCCCCTCAGCCCTGAGCCAAGAAGCTCACAACAGCAGGGTGAGAAAGGGGCCTCCTCGACCCCAGTGCTGGGCTCCTGGCAGCAGGACAGGGAAGGGCTCACACAGGGGGAGCTGGGGTCAGGTGCTAAGGCCTGAGGGAGGTCTGGGTCCACAGGAGCGTCGGAGCCCAGCAGAGCCTGCTCCAGGTGAGCGTCTCCCCATGGCCATTCCCTGACCGGCATTGCTGCCTCCGATCTCCGTGCAAGGCAGCACAGCAGGACAGGGATACATACCAGGCTCCCATGTCCTGCCATGGATCGCAGCTGCTGCAAACCCGCTCCCACAGGGGACCAGGACAGGCAGCGGGTACTCCTCGAGATGGCACCACGATTACACTGGAGAGAGGTAATCCACCCCTTCAATTGGGTAAAGCTGTTTGCAATTCAGGGGATTATCTGCTCATCAGATATTACACTGCCAGCTTCCCAACATACCAGGACGGGGAGAGAAGAGGCAAGGCGCTGTCAGTCTCCCGCCAGCATATCCTGGGGACGCCAAGCCTCCTGGAACAAACGCAGCACGAGCCAAGCAACAGCCAGGGTGAGCCCGAGTGGAAAGTGACAGACCCCATTCATGTGGGAGAGCCGCTTCCAGGATCCCAGCCCTGCCCCCCTCTATCCCGTCCCGCCAGCTCTCCAGCCAGGCCACAGCCCCACTTGGAGCAGGGGCTCAGATTTGATAAAGCCCATGTGTTTGAGGGAGCAGTGCTGGCTTCATCTCTGCACGGCTCCTGTCAACTGTGCCCACCCCACGCCTGGCACTGCTGGAAGGGTCTGAACCCCATCCCTGCTCAGCCTGCATACCCAAGGCTCCCCGTAACCCCTGCATCCAGCATGCCAATGGCACCTCACTCTTGTGTCTGTGGGGAGCAGACTGGGGCCCTTCTCCACTCGCAGAGAGGCTCCCAGGCACTGGCCCATTAGAGGAGCATCTGCTGCTTGGGTGGCACCTGGAGAGAACTGTGAGTCACACAGCTCCCTGTCAGCGCTCGCCTTCTGCTCCTGGAATGAGCCTCAGCGGAGGAAAAGCGTGCCCAACTCCCAGTCCCACACAGCCGGAGCAGAGCCAGAACCCGCCAGAAAGAGCAGCCATCCAGCTGGCACCCACGAGGCCAGGGTGGGGCTGCTTCTGACAGGCCCGGTGCCAGAGGCAGAGGCTGATCTGTGATTTAAAGACGCCACCTCTGTAGGTATTTTATTGCACCAGTCCAGGGATTATTAGCTTGGCCGCATGCCCGGGGAGCTGCTGTGGTATTTTAATTAGGAAAGCAGGTATTGTAATGACAAAGCCCTCGCCTGGAGGGGCTGGTTAAACCATATGCTAATTCCTTATTTACATCAGGTTTCACTGAGCACTTGCAGGAGCAGCTCTCCTCCTATTGCCTAGACCCTATCTCACTGGACCACTTCCTCCGGCCTCGCCTTCCCGAGGGGCTGGCCTCCCTGCGAGCACAGTAGGCTGGCTCACCCGACAGGGCTCAGCTGCCGGTGCTGGGCAAGGAGATGGATCGGGAGGGCCCATCTCACAGCGAGGGGCTTAGTCTGCGCAGCCCTTTTGCTCCTGGACAGCTCTGCTTAGGTAGCCAGCTCCGGTGCTTCCTGACATGGCCTCAGACCCCACGTTCCAGTGGGACCTCCTCTCAGGCAGGACCAGCCCAAGCTGAGTCCAGCAGTGGCAGAGGGGAAAGCCCAACAGCCCAGCCCAGCCCTTTGGGCCGTTCACAGGCCCCAGAAGGGGCAGTGCAGGCAGCGGTGGTGCACTCTCCAAGTCACTCAGCCTCAGGTGGCTGAGAAGGATGCCACGATGGGCCAGTCTCCACTCGACCCAGGAACCAGGGTGACTCTCGCTGTCTCATTCCAACCCACAGGCCAGCATGGGGGTATCAGATCCTGAGCACCCAGCTCTCTGGAGCACAGCAACTCACTGATGACCCCAATCAAATTCACACAGGGACTGGCCCCCAGGCTGCTCGGGTAGAGCCCCCAGCACGATGCCACATTGCAAATGCCGCCTGGAGAGCGGGGCAAGGAGCTATGTACCACTTGAGAATAGAAATTGTGGGCAGATCCGGCCAGATGGCAGGGGGGAGAAATCGCAGAGCGTGCTGAATATTAACAGCTCAATCGCATCCATCAGTGCCGGGGCAGGGAAAGAGATGGCGTCTTCAGCAAGACCTTCCCTGCACACACAGCAGCCCCCAGGTGTGGGGGAGCCCCTCCTCCTGCCCGGGGGACAAACAACCCTCTACAGAGAACCCCCCAGTTCCTGTGCTGATGGAGGCGCCACCTCTGCTGGCTGGCATGCTGCAGCCCTGGGCCCAGAATGGCCTGGCAGGGTGCTAGCGACCCTCAAACCAGTCTGTAGAAGGACAATGACACACACTGTCACGCTCCTCTGCCCTGAAAGTTCCAGCTCCTGCAGCGAGGGGACTCCGGCCTTCCAGACACAGGGTGACAACTGCCACCCTCCCCCACAGCGCGCACAAGGGGTGCCGGGCGAGGAGCACCCAGCAAACGGCTGCCCCTGACTCCAGGGGAGCCTCAGAGATTCCAGAATGCGGCTCTCGACCCCCAGCCAATCCGGACTCGTAGCCCCTCCTCTAATAAGTGGGGATGAAATAAACATGAATCAGACTCCACTTCTTGGACGGGCGGAGAGAGTGGGAAATTATTCATCTCCTTAAGATTCCGGATGGGGAGGTCTGACTCAGAGCGGCTGCCAGCTCTGCTTAATTTTTTATAGATGAAAATGTATGCAAATTGGCCCAAGCCCCAGAGAAAGTCCCTGGGGGTGCAGAGCAAGAAAGTGAAACAGCAACGGGGGGGCAGGGGAGCAGGCTGGGGACCTGCCCTGAGTACCCAGCTCCCCACAAGCTGTGGCTCTGCAACTCCCAGAGGAGTGGAGGGGGGAGCAGGCTGAGTACCTGCCCTGAGTACCCAGCCCCCCCCAATCCCAACTCTGTGACTCCCAGAGGAGTGGGTGGCAGGAGCAGGCTGGAGACCTGCCCTGAATACCCAGCCCCCTCGAGCCATGGCTCTGTGACTCCCAGAGGAATGGGTGGCGGGAGCAGACTGGAGACGTGCCCTGAGTACCCAGCCCCCTCGAGCCGTGGCTCTGTGACTGCCCCAGCCTGGGAGCAGGACACAGCTATGGGGCTGGGGGTGCAGGGAAGAGGGTGCAGCAGCAGGAGGGGCACATGGCCCAGCGAGGTAGGAAAGACCAGCCTTGGCCACCCACGCTCAGAGTGGGAGGGGAGCAGGGCCCTGCTTGTCCCAAGCCCCATGCTTGTGCTCCTGCCTGTGCCCTGGCCCAGCATGGAAACTGCAGCGTGAGGACAGCTGCTGGCGGCTGGAGCTGGGGAATAGCAATAACCATCTCCCAAGACAGATCCCAGGTGAGTACTGCAGTGCTGCTACTGCCTGCCCAAGCCTTTCATCCAGCTACAGAGGAAGGAAACTTCAATTAGCAACCACCTGAACTGACTCAGTGCAGAGCAGACCCACCTCATGCCCTCCATCCGGCACCAGCACCACCTGCTCTATGCCAGGCCTGGGGCCGAGGGCAGTGGGCCAAGGCACCCCACTGAGTATCAACCCACCTGCCAGGAGCCTACTGCTCTTCGGCCACAACAGCAGCGTTGCCCTGAATTATACAGCAGCCGCTCCACCCACTCCCAGCACAGCCTCTCCCACCCACTCAGCAGGGAGCTCATGAATATTGAACACTAGGGAGGTTATTCATCTTCCAGCTCAGTGTGAAAAACCTCCCAGCCTGCGCATTTCTCTCCTCTTCCAACTCAGTCCCTATCTCCTCCCAAAGGCCATCTGCAAAGTGCCCCATTCAGCACAGACAGACCTGCCCCGAGCAGCCCCCCAGGTACCTCCGACACCGGCATGGGGGCGAGTGCATCACACCACCAACTCAGGGGATGCTGCCCAGCGCCCTGCCTAGAGGGCAGCCGGGCAGATTTCCAGGCAGAGGAGAAGAGGGAGCTCAGAGCTACATGCACTATGACAGGGCCAGCCCAGCCTGCTGCCCAGGGCCAGCCACTAGCCGTGGCACCGCCGCTGTCGCTCAGGCTGCTCTGACTGCAATTCTGCTTTTCACACCAGTCCCCAAAGCAGCTCCTGATCCCGTGGCTGATGGAGGCTGGGTGCCCTCCAGGGGCAAGCATGGCCGAGTGAACTTCAGCGCACTCCTGGGAGCAGCAGGGTGAACATGCAGACCCAGGAAGCAGCCACCCAACCCAACACGCTCAGGCAGAAAAGCAGTTTAACCAGGGCACAGGTACCCAGAGTCCTGGGCTGGTGGCCACTCGGACAACGCAGACCTGTGCCAGGCCTGACTAGGGTTGCCAGGTGTCCGGTTTTCAACCGGACCCTCCCCAGCCTGGTAACAATGAGCAAGAGAGTGAGGGCGGGGGGAGCAAACGATGGGGGTGAGCAGAGTGGGGCCTCGGAGAAGCGGCAGGGCAGGGGTGTTCGGTTGTGTGCACTTGGAAAGTTGGCCACACAGCGGGGCCAAGAAATTAGTCAGCCCAACCCTGGCCCCAGAACAGACAGACTGGCTGGACACTCCTGCCCCCCCCCCAGTGCAGACTGCATATGGACCAGGCACTCGCTCCAGATACCCGTTTAGAGCTCCCCATCCCATGCCAAGGGCACCGCTGCCCCACCCCTTCTCAGCAGTCTGCCCTGGCATGGCCCCCTCTCCTCCGCTGCCCCCCAGCAGCCAGCACCATCTCTGCCAGTGAGCATACACCCTCCACCTGGCATGTCTCTCCCGGCGGTGCCCAGGGCGGCTGGAGCTGAGCTCTAACGAGTGGCTCCGCGTTTCACTGTGACTCATGCTAATCGGGGCACTGGGCTCTGCTGCTCAGGCAGGTTGGGAGATGGCGTTGAGAGTGACTGGGGCCTGGGGCTCCCGAGGACCAGGCCAGAAAAGGGGGACCAGGCAATGCAGGCTGGAGTGGGGCCTGGAGTCCATCCTGCTCCCCCTGTGGCCTGTCCTAAAGCCACCATGCTGTGCCAGGTAGGATCAGAGCGACTGGGCCCAGCCACTGCAGAGTGAGCCAGCACTGCAGCAGGACGGCGATGCAGGAAGCCAGGCCAGAATGAACACGGAGAGCCCCTGAGGCAGGGCCGATGCAGGAGCCGACAGCATACGGGGGCGGGGGCAGAGGCTCTGGGGAACTAACACACATGGCCAGGGTATATGGTGGGGTAGTGGCTGATTACAAGGTACAGGACCATTCGCCCGGCCTGGGACACCTGGGCACAGTGACGGGGGAGGAGAGAAGGCTGAATCCCACAGCAGGGGAGAGCCGGGCACGGGGGCAGGGCCTGGGGCCAGGCTGCTGGGCAGGGGTGGTTTCCCTGCCATCTCCTCAGCCAGGAGGCACCCGCAAGAGGAGGTTTAATTGCTGCCTCAAGCAGCAGCAGCAGCAGCACAAGGGCCAGAGACCGGCACTGAGACACGCCAGACAGTGGGGAGCCCGCCGGGTGGGGCCCGGGAGCTCGGGTGTGATGGGCTCCAGGGTGCAAACACTCACTGGGGTCCTTCCCCCATCCCTCCAGGCGCGTGCTGGCTGGAAGGTCCTGGAAAGTGGATTCCCTACTAGAGAACCAGAGAAAAATGTATTTCATTAGCGGGGAGCTAGTCACCAAGCCACATTAACAGGCTTCCAACTTCATTAGCACAGGCAGGCTGCATGTAATTAAAATAATGAGCTTGCAATTTTACTGCAAACGGCTTTGGAACAGCGCTGCTGCAGCCGGGCAATTACAGTCTGCGTGCGGAAGATGGCCCCAGAGCATCTGCAGGCTGCAAGTGGGTCATGCTGCGAGATGGGGCCGCCCAGAGTCCTGCTGGCATGACCCCATCACCCTCTCTGCAAGTGGAGGAGCCCTGGTTCTGCACCCACATCCGCTTAGAGCTCCCAACCTTCCTCCCCACACTGGGCAGGGGGGTCACCCCTCTGGTACCTACACGAGGTACCTACACATGGGGGCCCCTCTCCAGCAGCCTGCACAACACTCAGGATGAGCCTGCGCTGTGCGAGTTGGGCCAGAGAAGCCTTTGCCATTCCTGCTGTGTGCAGGAGCCTCCAGGCCCAATGTCCCAGAGGGGACTTGAGATTCCCACAGCCACCTGGGTCGGTCCAGGACCAACCCTCGAGGCCTCAGGCCTCGCCCCTCACCACAGGAGCTGCAGCAGTGCAGTGCCCCCCTGTGCTGCTCCCACCCAGCCAGGCAGCGCACAACACAAGGCACGTCCTGAGAGGACAGCACAGAGAAGCACGAGGGGCAGGCGTGTGGGAGGGGGACGCCACAGGCGGCTCCTGCTTGCCAGAGGCTGAGGGAGAGGAGAGCCTGGCAGGGCAGAGTGTGACTAGAACTGATCTGCCATGGATAGGACCAAGCTCTCAGCACGACGCCAGTGTCAGGGCTTGGTGGTTCCAGAGCCCAAGGCACCGGGCCGGACTCGCTCCCTACCCCAGCGACCATCCCCGCCCTGCGCCATCACCCCCCGCACTGGGGTTTGCAGCAACTCCGNTGTCCCAGAGGGGACTTGAGATTCCCACAGCCACCTGGGTCGGTCCAGGACCAACCCTCGAGGCCTCAGGCCTCGCCCCTCACCACAGGAGCTGCAGCAGTGCAGTGCCCCCCTGTGCTGCTCCCACCCAGCCAGGCAGCGCACAACACAAGGCACGTCCTGAGAGGACAGCACAGAGAAGCACGAGGGGCAGGCGTGTGGGAGGGGGACGCCACAGGCGGCTCCTGCTTGCCAGAGGCTGAGGGAGAGGAGAGCCTGGCAGGGCAGAGTGTGACTAGAACTGATCTGCCATGGATAGGACCAAGCTCTCAGCACGACGCCAGTGTCAGGGCTTGGTGGTTCCAGAGCCCAAGGCACCGGGCCGGACTCGCTCCCTACCCCAGCGACCATCCCCGCCCTGCGCCATCACCCCCCGCACTGGGGTTTGCAGCAACTCCAGTGAAGTGAGAACTTCATTCCATCTTAACGATGCTGTTGTGCGGTTAATGATGATAATTAAAGTCCCCTGCACAGCACACCACACACATTGGGAACAGTTCAGCGCCATTAGCGAGCTGGGCCGTGGGCCTGGGGAACAGGACAGCACTGCGCAACACAGCAGGCCATGCAAAGGGACACCTTGCAGGGGCAGGAGCTGCTGTCAGCTCCGGGGCCAGAGGCAAGTGCCCCAGAAAATCCCTCCAGCCCCTCTCCAGCCAGGCGCCCAGGCTGTAGAGTAACTCCTGGGCAGCACAGTGTTAGCGAGCTCGGGACGCTTGCTCAGCCCTGGCCCCATCTCTGCCCCAGCACATCCACCCTGGTGTCTGATGCAGAGCCCCAGGCTGGGAGGGCCGACGGGCCCCAGGAGGCCGCACCAACTGGCTGAGGCATCTCAGAGAGTTTCAGACGCAAGCCAGTTGTCAGAAGCCTTTTTGCTCCTCGTTATCTCCCTTTTCTGGTTTACAGGGCCTTTCAAGCTGCGCCAGAGCCATTTGCCGCTCTGCACGTGCCAGCCAGGCCCCATTCCCAGCAAGCGCAGACCCTGCATGAGACGCTTAACTCTTCACTGCCCACCAGAGAAAACATGACTTCGCTTGGCCCCCTTGGAGTCTCCAGCCAGTGCACGGGCAGGGACGGATGGACAGTGGATGCCCATCAAGATGCATGAGCTCCCTGCCCCAGGCTCACCTCACCCAAGGGCTGCGGGCTGCCCGCCCCGCCCCACTGTCCAACTGCTAACACACAACATGCGCTCCCAGCTGCTGCCTCCCACCCCCCTGTAGTCCGGCAAGCTGTGTGGGGCACTATGGGGCAGAGTCCATTACAATGCAGGGCCCAGGGCCAGCCCCTGTGTACAACACCACAGTCAGCGCACCCCGTCCCCCTCACCCCTGCACCCCTAGAGAAAGAAGCTGTCAAATTCTCCTCTTCCACCCCACTTGCCATCCAGCTCTGCAGGACTCTGGGGCCATCAGGAAACATTTGGGCTGCTCCACAGACTGTGCTGCATGGGGGCCCTGCCACAGGGCTTACGCTGCCCATGCAGAGCCCTTGAGGCCCTCTCCCCTCAGGGCTGGGACAGTGGGAGCACCAGCTGGCAGCCCAGAAACACAGGGAGCAGCAGGGCTGGGCCACACCTCCCAGGACTTCGCAGGCCCATGGAGTTCCCCAGCCCCAGAGGACAATCTGCAGCTGTTTCCTGCCTGCTCAGAGAAGCCAGTGTGTTAAGAGGAGGGATGGCCGGGGTGGGGGAGAGAGCTGGGAGCCCAGGTTCCAGTCAGATCTGCAGGGGTCCCCTGTGATTACCAGGAGCTGGTCACACTGAGAGAAGAGACAGGGATTAGCAACCGCAGCCCCTAATGCTTGTAGCTTATTAACAGGGAATCAAGAGCCCAGCTGCTGAGCCTGCTCCAGCGCCTGCCCAGAGCCCATACTGGCCCCCCGAGCAGGGAACTGGCTCTCCGGTCACTCGGGCCTTGGCACACAGCTCCCCATGGCACGCAGAGCAGGGGCTGATCCAGGTGGGGGCTAGCTGGGTAGAATCATGCACCCGCTAGCCTGAGTGGGGACCCGGGCAGGGATCTACTGTACACGCCTCTCCAGCAGCTGCCTGGCCAAGCTCCTGCAGGGCTGACTTGCACGCTCCCCCCACACTCCCCTCCAGGGACCAAATCGCATCAGCCCTGATAAACAGAGCCAATTTGGAACTTTCCAAGATAACATCATGATGCGATTTCCAGCAGGCAGCAGCCCTGCCAGCTCAGCGGGAACAGCGCCGCAGCACACAGCTCCCACACAGGGCAGCAGCGAGCTGAGGACACCACAGCTCCCAGAGGTGCTCAGAGCACGGTCCAGCCTATGACTGACAGAGACCTCAACTCAGCCACAGCCACATGGCGTTCACAGCACTATGGGCAGCCCAGCTCAGCCAGTCATGGTCTGGCCCAGCGGGATCATGGCCCGGCCGAATCACGGCCTGGCCCAGTGGGGTCAGCATCCCACAACCTCGCCCCTGGGCCCGCCTCAACGCAGCGAGGTCACGCCCCAGCACTGAGACCTGCATTTAAGCCAGTCGTCAGGGTGCTGAGCTCTGCAGGTTCTGCTCTCGCTCCAGACGTTCTGGGCAAAGCTCCTGCTCCTTGGACGGAGAAGTGCAGTTTGTTAGGAAGTAGATAACAAAGACAAATCTATTAACACTAATTAACGAGGCCTTGCACCAATCAATTCTGTAAGTGTGCTGTACATTTCAAAGCTCTATGCTCAGTCTGTCACGAGGCAGCTGCGGTACTGGGCTAACTGTGTCTTCATTTAGCTCATAGTCCCGCGGGGCGCAGCCAAGCCCTAAGGGGCCAGGCTCTGGGGCCACAAGAGGGACAGCTGCAGCCTGATCTCAGAGTCCCAGCCCACTGGAAGAGATGCAAGCCCCTCCCCTTCACACTGCAGGGAGGGATCCCCCAGCCAAGCTACCCAGTCTGAGCCACCAGCCCCCTTCTCCCCACAGAATCTCACATTCATCTCTCGCACTTGGGCCCTTCCCCACAGCTGGCACTGGGAGAGCCTCGGCATCCCTCTCCCCGCCCCCAAGACAATGGAGGCCCCTCCAGCTAGCCGGAGCTGACAGCAGCAGGACGG